>NW_009218653.1:67787-68044 GCF_000690835.1 Fulmarus glacialis
AGAGAAGTCAAAGTGGCTGACTTTCTCATGAAGATGAAGAGGTCTCCCAGGGATTAGGGTGCGTTTCAGAGAGGGACTTAGGTGTGCTTACAGCAGTACTATTCACTAGGGATGCTGTTAGCTGGGTGGTAGTTTTAAAATCACAAGAATCTTGATTTCTCTGTAGAAACTGGTATTTTTAACAAGGTGATCTTCAGTTTTATGCTGTGGTAAAGGAACATACTGGTACAAACTCTATACAGAGCTAAAGAAAAAAA
>NW_009218654.1:0-37270 GCF_000690835.1 Fulmarus glacialis
ATTAATAAAAACTTTTGAAATAACTAATATACTTTATTAGAATATATAATGCAATATAAAAATATAATGTATACATTATATTAATATTTTATATTGGTTAGAGATTATGTATCATCTCTGAACTTCAGCTTCAAACATAATTCATTATTTTATTTCAGGGTAGTATGACAAAGGTACAAAGCCTGTGGGCATGTGTCATCCAGAAGAACAGAAGGAAGGATGCCTATGGAAGAAAGAGTTGGGCTTTATATGCTGATAATGCCTGAGCTTGGTATGAAATCAAAGCTGAAGTTCTAGATTAATTGGGTGCTCAGGGTGCCAGAGGTCAGAGATCATATCTGCCTAGATGTGATTTGACTTAAATTTTTCTCCTGAACAGTATCTTGAATCACAGAATGGTTGATGTTGGAAGGGGCCAGTGAAGGTTGTCTGGTCCAACCTCCCTGCTCAAGCCAGGACACCTAGAGCTGGTTGCCTGGGACTATGTCCAGATGGCTTTTGAATATCTTCAAGGAGGGAGACTCCACAACCTCCTTGGGAAACCTTTACCAGTGCTTAGTCACCCTCACAGTAAAAAAAAAAAAGTGTTTCCTGATGTTCAGGGGGAATCTCCTGTGTTTCAGGGCATGCTCATTGCCTCTGGTCCTGTCACTGGGCACCACTGAAAAGAACCTGGCTTTGTCTTCTTTGCACCATCCCTTCATCCCCTCCTCAGCTTTCTCTTCTTCAGGCTGAACAGTTCCAGCCTTTCCTCATAGGAGAGATGCTCCTGTCCCTTCTTCATCATCTTTGTGGCCCTTCCTTGGACTCTCTGCACTATATCCATGTCTCTCTTGTGCTGTGGAGCCCAGAACTTAACACACTACTCCAGGTGTGGCCTCACCAGTGCTGAGGAGAGGGCAAAGATCACCTCCCTTCATCTGCTGACAATGCTGCTTCTAATGCAGCCCAGGAGACTATTGGCTGCCTTTGCTGCAAGGGCATGTTGCTGACTTATGTTCACTTGGTGTCTTTGAGGAATCCGGTCCTTTTCTGCCAACCTGCTTTCCAGTGGGGTGGCCCCAGTATCTGCTGGTGCCTGGGGTGGTTCCTCTGCGGGGGCAGAACTTGGTGCTTCCTCTTGTAGCGTTTCATGAGGTTCCTGTCAGCCCTTAAAATGGAGCTCGCCCCCGGGTGGGCTCGAACCACCAACCTTTCGGTTAACAGCCGAATGCGCTAACCAATTGCGCCACAGAGACTGATATGCAGTGTTTTTCTTCAGAAGAGCTGAATTCCTGATTGTGTTTGGTAACTCCTGATGGTGGTGGCTGTATGTATTGGGCAGTGACAGACCAGTACTGCTGGCACATTGCTGTAACAAACCTGATGTGTTACTGTGCCAGAATACTGTAAAAGATGGGGGTGGGGGGAAGAAATGCTGTTACCTCCTGTGGGGTGTGAAAGGTGAGATTCTTGTGATTTGAAGAAGTAGCTGTTCCTCACCACTTTCCTCCCTCAGGAGAGGAAGGCTGAGGTCATGTTATGCTAGGCCATCTGCTAGTATTTCAGAGGTGGGTTAATAGCACTGTTCCTCTAGCCAAAGCTACAGAAAGGCCCTGCAGTGCCCATGTGCTTTTTGTGCTCATGGGCATGGCTGTAAGAGGTCTGGAAACCTGTGTGGCTGTGAATGTTAATGTAATTAAAGCAAAACACAGGCACACTTCAGAACATGGATTGAGAGACATCTGAGATGCGGACTGCAGAATTCTCACTGCGTCTGGGATCTGGGGGTTGGAGATGAGATAGGTCTTCGGCAGGTCTGAACAAACAGTGAAGATTTTATGGTGAAACTTGCATTTTTATTTTTTTTAAGTTTCATGGGTGTACTACCACCTCAAAGAAAGCACTGATAGCTTCAGTTTGTAGTGGGCATATGTATTTTTCATTGTCATTCAACAGCCAGGAAAAGATGGAGCCTTTCACTCTGTATGCCCTTGTGTATTGACGGAAACCAAAGGATGTGAAATAGCGAGAAACAGGTCAGGAGCTGAGTTCTGTTCAGCTAGTGAATCTCTACCTGTTTTATGTCTAGTTTCCTGACAGAAGGAAACTAACTGTTTCAGTATCTTAGCCTTTTTTTGTTGTTCACTTGGTAAAGAAAATACAGCAAAATGTTCGCTTGAAAATGGTTGAATTGCTTTTAAAAGTGAGGAAGCTTAATCTCTGCAAGGTTGCGCTTTGGAGTGCTGCTGCCAACATTGTTGGTGAAGTGCTCCTGTGACTGAGCTGCGTAAGCATAGGAAGATGTGTGGGTAGTTGTTTTAGAAGGGGTTTGAGCAGTTTTCTTTTGGAGGGATAGGAACGGGTAGGTGGAGAAAAACATACTTTCAGTAGTAGCAGCAGATAGCCTCTCTGAGTACAGAGTTTGACAGAGAGCAGCTTCCATTCCCTTCCTCTGGTGGTCTAAGCTGTACTGTAAGGAAGTCTACGCCATGTGCCTCAAAGCTGTGGAGCGGGTCTGTCCACAGTGTGCGCTCGGGTCCTGCTCCACCGGCTGCTCCCCTCAGGAGCTAACGGGGATGGTACTCGGCTCCTGTCTGGCCTGCACGCCCTGGTGTCCTTCCGCCGGGAACCCTGCCACGAGGCAAAGGTACAGATCCAGGTTTCATCCTGAGCTGGAATTGAAGGGTAGCTGGGCTGTATGGGCCTGGGAGCTAAAATGTCCTCACAGGTGGCAGAGTTTAAATGTAGCCATAGGGAGGAGTCCAGAAGGTTGCAGAGCCAACTTGCTTAGTCCAGGACCATATGTTTTTTAGTGAAGTGTTAATAATGGCGTCTCAGATGGTTTCCAACATAATCTGCTGGAGCACTGACAGCGTTCAAGTTTTGGCAATGATGTTTGAATTAACAAATTGTTGGTTTTCAAGACGGCAGGCATTACTCATACAGGCTTTTCTGTAACTTACAGTGTTTGAGTCAAAGCTTGTAGGAGAGGGAAGACTTACTAAATTAGCAGATCTAGTTGGAAAGAGACAAGTGTTAAGGCACAGAGGTCCTTTTTCAGGTCCATGAAATGGCTGTGATAATGCTATTATCGCAGCATATTGCTGTTTTTTGGTGTAAACCAGAAGATATAACAGTACCCTTTTGTGTCAGGTCTGAAGGCCTGTGCCTCCCTCTACATATGTAGCAATCCAGGTAGAAAGATGGTAAATGACTAAGGGTGTGAAAAGCATCAATAGACTGTTACCATGGCACAGACGTGGGAGCTAGTTCAGGCACCGATAGCGGTCTGGCTGAAGCAACACAGAGCTCAACGGTTGAACGTACCCCTCCAGAAAGCAGGCTGCTTCCTGGGGCTTCTCTGGTTTGGTGCTTCAGGGAGCGTATTTGGGAATGGACCTGCTCCAGCTGTGAGGTTTAACAGTCTGACCTTGCTCCAGGGGCAGGAGCACCTTCCTACCATGCTATTTCTTTCTCCTAGGGCTGCGTGCTAGCTGACAAGTGGAATGAAGGAAAATTCTGTTGTTTCATAGGCAAATGTGATAAAATATGATGGGCTGGCTAACAGATTTCTGTAGTCTGAGCCAGCAGGTGAATTTAACCCTGGGAATACCCTGCCTGCTTCTTTTCTCACTTGAAACAGTAAGAAGAAGCCACCTTTTGGTCTTGTAATTTCCTTTTGCCTAGAGAGGAGAGGCAGTCTGTGTGAGGCTGGAGCAATGAAGAAGTGCAATGAAGTTTCCCCTGTAAGTTGCAGATAGACAGCAGTGATACCTGAAGGCCTGCAATGGTACGCTTCCTTTCTCTCGCGCTCCTCAAAATATGAGTCGCAGTGTTCTGAGCTTAGTGGAAATTATTTGCTATGTATTTCACAGTAGTAGTCAAAAGCAATAAAAGCGTTGAAATGCATTTGCCATGCCCTCCAGAGAAGTCAAAATTATTTGACAGTATACAGATTGGAACATTTTATCGTACTAGCTTGAAGTCTGAACGTGTCCTTTGTTTGCAGACTTAGTCCGGGGAAAACAGAGCAGGAAAGGACTTTAAGACACCATGGTAGTCTTTCTCTCTACCCTAAGAAAGGATCAAGTACACTCAAACCATTCATGTATTTAAAATACTCTTACAAGAAACCCAACAATGAAGATTTTATTGCCTCTGCAGACAATCTCTTCCACTGTTTTTGGAACCTTAATAATGGAAAGCTTGTCCTTCTGTTTAACCTTTATTTCCTTTGTTGTAATAAGAGTGTGTTCCCTTAGCTGGGGCTTCTACTGAAACCTGTGTTTGCCAGGTGATGCTTATGTGCCCAATGGAACCAAGCTGAAGATTTTTTTCTTTTATGACATGTAAAATAAAGGAGCAGTTGCATTTCCCGCTGGACAGGAAAGCTGCTCGTTGTAAAGTGATGCCTTTTCAATTTTTTTTCTTTTTGGGTAATACAGTACAGAACTAGTAATGTAATCTCTCTCTGAGCCTGTACCTCTTTTCTTAGTGCATCAGTGTCTGGAAATGATCCATATCAAAAAGCTTAAACCTAGTAATAGACTTAGTTCTCGGTGTGGCTCTGAGGAAAAGCAGCTTAACTGCTCTGTGTGTCTCTTGTATACAGGAAAACACCTCTAAGGCTTTTTTTGTTCACTAAAACCTGAGTTTTTAGTTTAATGACCCTGTGGTAGTCCATGTATTTCAGAATGTCTACTTGGAGTTTTGTCTCCTAGCTGAGTCCTAAAAAGCTGTGGTTTCGTTAGTAGCTGCTCCTGAGCTGAGGCAAATCCTTGGGGATGATCGGCCCCAGCTGCGCCTGCCGCAGTGCAGTGGGAATCAAGTCAGCAGACTTGGAAATGCATGAAAACAAAGGCTGAAGAGCCCCTAATTTTTCTGACAGATGGTGTTTGAGTGTTTTTTCTATCTATAAGTAAATCATATAATTAAGAATTGTTTCAGTTCACTTATTTAAATTCATGGTTTTTTCGTTTGCTCTGTGCTTATGCTTCTGTCTTGACCCACGCCTGTGCTTGATGGCTCCGCAGGTTTTCATGCCGCGTTTAGCCTTGGCAGTGCTGTGCAGGTGAGATCCTTTAGTGTGGCTGCTATTAATATGTTAGTGACCACATGTAAGTGATTAACATTAGTGTGGTTCCCCTATGTTTAGTGGAAAGTTCTAGGTCTAATGTTAATTTAGTAATAAAAGGAGATTAGATTAGAAATATTTTAGGGATGTTCAGTCTTACAGGCATGACTGCAATTGGGAAGGGAAGAAATTACATGGCGCTGAGACAGCAACATAGTTTAATGGCAGCTTATCCTAAAGAATACCATGATATTTTGTAATTAACTTGCAAACACTCACTGTCTGCATTGCAAGAAGTATTACTTTGATATCTCTAATAGAGGAACTATTAAATAAAGCAGTTGCTATCTATTAGCAAGGGGTTGCATATCTTCTGAACATTTTGCTGCTCAAATTATGCTCTAGAAATGTGCACTGTGTTGAAGGACTGTGCTGTCTCCTCCTGCAGTGCTCAGAAATCCATCCTGCGCTGTCAGAGTGATCAGTGATAGGAGAGGGGCTGGAAAAGTGCTCTGCAGCCTGACCTACACCTATAGTGTGGTCAGTCTTCTGTGTCCATCCTTGCAAGTAGCATATGTCCTTTATCCCCCTTGATCCCTAGATATTTTTATGGCATAACCGATACGGGGAAGTGAGGGAGCAAATTAGGAGGGGCGGGGGGGAATGAAAAAGTAGGCCTATGAATGTTAAAGATAGAATCTGCTCCTTTCTGCCTCTCCCAGCCCCAAAACTGCCTGCAAGACAGATTTACATAAAGGACTATGGACGTCTTTAGGAGTATGCCATTGCTCAAGTGCATGTGTGCATTGTATGAAAAATTATACCAATCATGTGTAAAATAACTTTAAGATGTGAGAGCTTGTGTGTGTTCTCATGCTCTGTAACCTCTGCCTCCCTTGCAGGCTCTCCTGTAGGCTTTGCAAGGGTTAGAGGAGTTTGCCACCAAGCAGAACTCTTTCCTCCAGAGCTTTTATCTTTACAGTGACGTATTGAAAAATTTTCCCTTTGCCTGTGCACAACTGATTTTTATGAAGTTCTGTCAAATCTCCTAATCCCATTTTGGTCTTTCGGTGCAATTTACTTTATCCCAAAACCCAGCTCTCCAAATTTGCCAAAGAAAACACCAGGCGTTACAGAAAGACCATTTTAAATGAAGCTATTTGGAAGAGCCTGTTAGGAAAGTAAAAAAGTAAAAGAAAAAGGAAAGGAAAAAAAAAGACAAAAGGCAATGTGTTTTTCATATCTTAAATATATGTTAAAAAAAAAATCTTTCTTTTATGCTGTGATTAGAGACTACGTGGACCCTTGAAACTACAATCTCTTTCCTTACTGAAATTTTATATCTCTCAGTTAATAAGGGGCCATGAAAGTGCTGGAATTTTTATTTAAAGACCAATGTGAATGTTGTAATAAGGTATTTGCAGGCATAACTAAGGAATGCTGCTAAATGAGATTTTGCAAGCTGATAGGAGAGAAAGAAGACAGTATATTTGTCTTGGGCACCTGCAGCTATCTATTACCAGAGCGTGTGAGCTGTCTCCAATCATTAGCCCTCCGCAGTGCTTTGAGATAGGCTTGCTGAGTCACTGCAAGATGGGTCTTGATTTCTGTAGAAGCATTTAGGTGGCAAACTCCCCTTCAGTATTCAGGCACAATTACTTGTGTAAAATCCCACAAGGAGACAGAAACCCACAGCTTGAACTAACATGCCTGAGTTCCCACCTAGTGTCCTTGGCCCCAACCAGTTCTTTCCCCCTAGTACAGTAGTCGTAGCTTTCTTGTAATAGGTCAGTGAGGCTATATGTAAGCTTCATTTAGGCTCAGCGGGAGTATGGGGAAATAGGGATTATGGCCTGACCCAGGAGCTGTTAGTTTGTGTACTCAAGGCTGGCTGTGCGCTGTTGCTCTAGCGCTCTGTGGCTTTGGGTCAGAGAGGATGCAGTTATGCTTCCTCTGGATTAGAGCAGATTTCAGTTACGGTTTTGCTCTTGGAAAGAACCGTGTAGAGAGAACATGCTGGATGTATGTGCTCTTTCAATGGACTCATCTTACTGAATGATCATGATGTCTGTGTAAGGTTTCTTTGCTGTTCTTCCCAATAGTCTGTCAAAGTTTGTATTTTTTTTTGACCGTTACTAGCAGTGACTTACAATTTTTACAAACTCTTGATGAAAATGGAGTGCCTGCAGTGTTGTGCCTGCACTAATGTTCGAGGTTTCTGGCTGACATTTACCTTGTTAGTAATGTCAGTTTAATCCATTGAGCATGGGGCTTACGGATACCATGTAGTGTGGGCATGTTCTTTAGAATATCGATCATGGTGTGTCAAACTCTGAAAAAACTGTGTCACTTTCCTTACCACTTACTTTGTGTTTGCCCCAAAGAAGGAAAGCAGATTTTCCTGATGAGACCCATTTCCCATAAATGGTGTTTAAAAATGTTTAATTCTGCCAGCTATTCCACCTTCTAGCCAATCTCATTAAAGACTTGTGCTCTTGACTTGTCTCATGTTACCATTTGTCTCTTACTGAACCCGTTTTGTGCAGTTACATGCAGTTCTGGAGGCTATAAAATCCCTTAGCAATCTTTTCAGTCCCTGGTGTAGTTCTGCTCTCTGGTTCATGCCTCCTAGCTGCACAGTGATTAAAATGCACTTTCATTCTTTATTAATGGCATACTGTATCATCTTTCTACTGCATTGTCTGGGACTAATGTCTGTATAGCTCCAGTTCTTCCTACTTGCCTTTTTGGATACTCATACAGCACCATAACTTCTCTACTTTGTGGAATTTCAGTGGAATTCAGTATTTATTAGACATAGCTATCAAATGACTAGACATCTCCTCAGCTCTTGTAGGATTCTTGGATGCAAGTTACCTAAATCTAACTAATATAACTTAAAAATCTAGGTTCTAAGGGTTGTTTATTCTCAGTAAGAATTCTTTAGCTTTCTCCCTAATTATCAGTGGATTGGAAACTCTTTCATGGGGAGCTCAGCCTTGCTGGTAGCGGGTCAGTGTTAGCTGCTGCGGGAAGAGAGGAGGACACTTGGCTTCTCTCATGCATTTATCCTGATTCTTGTGCTGATCATACTCCTTACAAAAATGTTTTTGATTTAAACATTCAAGTTGAATTTTGTGTCCTAGGTTACAACAAGAGTTGTGAACTTGCGGGAGTCCTACATTCACACAAATACAGTGTCTTAGCCTTGCTGACCACTCTCCTCTCACAGGCAGTCCTCGTCTGAAATCTTGCACATCTGTCATGCAGTAACATGGAAGCTTGTGGAGGGATTTACTTTTCAGATCAAAGGCAAAATCTCTCAGCAAAGCTCCCTGACATTCTGCAAATGCAGCTCTTTGTGCCTTACAGATGGAGAAATTGAACCCTTGTGTACATGCTGGCTTCAGGCTTAAACTGGCATATTTTCATTTATCTTAGTAAGCATGTTAAAAATCACACCTTTAGTTAAACTGGTTCAAGCTGGCCATGTAGAGAAGGCCAGAGATGGATCACACAGAATGACTGCCTTCAGACTGGGCAAAAATGATGACTTTGTCCTGAAGTGGCTGAATGGCTCCAGCTGGTTTTTGTTGTATCGTACAAGAACCCTCTGTCTGAGGCAGTGTCAGGATTAACAGCCTGGCTGGTGTGTTCCCTCTCTCAGTACACTACTCCGTCTCACTTCCTGGGTGCTCTAAAAATTACTGTGAACTCATAGGTGAGAAAGTAAATTCCACTCAGAATAACTCACCACAATAGGCAGATCTTTGCAAAGCAAGGAAATTATTTTTTTTAAAAAAAAAGCTATTAATCACAGAGTAAACTAAATGAGATGAAGAAAAGCAGCAAGGGAGGAAGAACAGAATTGGTTTTGGACCAAACGCTTTTCAAGGTCTCTTCCATAAGATGGCAGCAGCTTATTTTGTGAGCTGGGCTGGGAGACTGATGTGAAAAGGTATCTGCTGGAAGCCCTACAAAACAGGCAGTCAGTCTTCATAGGCTTTATCTCTATTTGCTTGGTACACATCCCTTATAATTGTCCCAGTATAGATCAGTTGGGAACCGTACTTTATGTGCTAAACCATTTTCTGTTGTTTGGGACAGTGGTGATTTGATTTTATTTTTTTCCAAATACAGCCACAGATGCTAAGAGGCAAACTCCGCAAGAGAGTTGTTGGTATCAAATGACGCTTTTGCATTCACAGGGGTTGAGTGTGCAGGATGCAGGGAGAGTGACGGGGTTGTTTGGCTTTTTGGATTTTTTTTAAAGTGTTTCACTTTGTGCAGTTATTTTGTTAATCTCTGCCCAAAGCAACTTGAGTTCTGTGAGCAGAAGAGGTAGAAAAACAATTGGGATTTTGTCTCCTCCAAAAAAATGGAGATCTGTTTCATGACGCTGAACTGTTTCAGTTGAATCAAACACTCATTTTCTTTTGAAGAGGGGGATTGTGGAGAGAGGGGATTATTTTTTTTTTGCCTAACAGAAAGCAGTGGAAGGAAAAACATTTGAGAGGAACTATTTTCTGAAGTCTTATGACATAAAGAATTTTATATTTCAGCTATTTTCACTTTTCCTTCTAAATGTTCTCCGTACTTTTCAGTGACACCCACAGTGGCATGTGCAATACATTTATGCAGCTTGAGTGTCTCCCATTCTTTGACGCATTTTTCTCTGCAGATGAGTGTCAGATACTTGTCCCGTTAGTACCAAATATTTAATAGTCATAAACTGCTGTGATACCCTCTAATAGAAGATTCTGTTTAAGTGCAAATCATGAATAATTTTCTCAGTGTTTGTGCTTATTCTGAATAGCTGGACAACATGGGAGGAGCTAAAAGCAGCCTATTTTTGGCTTGCCCTGGTACAGCCCAAATGGAGTCCATCACAAGTCGGTTCTGACATTGCTCCTCTGTCCTCTAATTCAGACTCCGGCTTGGTGAGGACCCCAGGACTGGATCTTGTCTGGAAGTGAATGGGCCAAACACAGCAAGTGTGTCCACAGGTATGCTGGGAAAGGGATGCACCCAAATTACTGATGACGGGAGTCTGATAGTTTTAATCCTGGAGGAGAATTTAGGGGTTTAGAGGCTGAGAGCATCTCTTCCTTAACTATTGGACCTGCTTTTCTACTGAAAACAGCAGCTGAGATGGGTTGCTTTAGCGCCTTTTCCTTTCTCTGAATCATGCCCCAACTTCAACCAGGAAAAGAAGGACTTTCAGCTCTCAAATTTTGGCCAGTGGTGAAGTTTAAAGTCTTCGAAGAAGTTATGCTTGGCAAGAAATGCAGTATTTTAAGGGGTCATTTCATTGTTAGTGGTGTGCAGCCTGTGTGCTGCCTGATTTATACCAAGGAGACTCCTGGAATGTGTGTCCTGGTGACTTCTTTCTTTCTTTCCAATTAACTTTAAAGAAATAAAAAGAGACGTGAAAGCAAGTTATTTGAATAAAATGTTTTATTTATTCTGGAAAGGTTCACATTCTTTCCAAGAGTCCACTTTCTTCCATTTTCAGAATGGAGGCTTTTTCACCTCAAATTATTTGTATTGTGATAGCATCCAGAGTCTCTGGTCAGGATGGCTCTAGGGGGCTTGGGGAAAGAAGTTGGGTGAAATGAAAAGGAAAAGTAAATGAGAGCAGTTCAGAGCATTTGGGGAACACTGGGTGTGCAAAGTTGGCTTGTGGCACTGAGCGCAGGAACAGATCAACACAGATCTGGAGCCTGGATGGGGAGGACCAAGTGCAAAGTGCTCGGTTTATTCAGTTGAAGTGGAGTGGATGAGGCTGAGAGGGATGGCCCAACATCTAGCTGAGTGTTAGCCTAAGGAGGGAGCTTTCCATGGCTGCATAAAGTGCTTTTGTTTTTCTTTTGTGCAAAGTTTTGTTACGGAACAAGTTAATGGCAATAATTTTGGTTAGTAACTGACCCAAGTCAGTTGGGTATCAGATGTTGCCACATATTACTTTGTTTTGGTGTTTAGCCACAAATAACTCGTGACAATATTTTTGTATTATAATACACCATAATTTACTTCTAGCAAGCATGTAATTCCTAAGAGACAGAGTGGCATTCAGCCTATACGTTCTTTGGTCCACTCTATATTGAATCCAACACAATGGGTGCAGCTGAATGATTTAGAGTCATCCTGAAAGAATTCACACAGGCTGCTGAAAAAGAAAACAGGCCATGGAAATAAGTTGTAACTAAATGTGTTCTTAAATATAGGGCTACAATGTGCACAGAGGTTGTATAATGCTGTCCCCTGCTAAAAAGAGTCTTGGAGCCTTGCCCTCCTGTGGGATACGAAAAAAAAAGGCATCCTGTAGGGTAAATTCCACTAACCAGTAAATTCTGTGAAATGCTTCTTTCATGTCGGACAGGTGGAAGTTCAGGCTTCCAGGACAGTTCAGGAGAAATATGAGATTCATACCAAGCATGAAGGTATTCTGTTTATTGACACACTGGTTTAAGTAAGAGTGAGAAATCCGAGAAATCCAAGAAATCTGCTAAAATCTCCCTACTAGGTGGAGGTAACTTGGGGAGTTTTCAAGTCTGCTGTGTGTCAAAACAAACAGTTTGCTAGTTCACTGGGTGTTCACGGGCTGGGGGGAAAAAAGAAGTTGTGGAGCTGATCAATAGCTTTTGAGTAGCTTGGCCTGCAGTGTTATATGCCAGAGCTGGCACTTGGTACAAATATAACTGTTCCTGTGGCAAGATCCTGACATGACACTAGCACTAGGTGCTGGCTTGCATTACAGCAAAATCAACAGAAATTCAGTGTTTTGCCTGTTAAGTTTTGTGTCTCACCTGCTGGAGACACAAAGGGTTGTTGCTTGGTTTTTAGGGTAGAGAAATAGCTTACACAGTCCCCCCTGACTTGCACCATTTTTAGCAAACTGACTCTTTTGATTTTGGAGGCGTTGTGTTTTAAAATTGTCGGTTTTCAACTCAGGCTATTTACCTTTTATTTACTGGAGAAACCATGTGATTTTTTGCATTAGGATGTTCATTAATTCTGCTCTGTGTTCATTAATTCCGCTCTGTTTTAACTATGTCAGAAACCTACTAAAAAGGGTTCCGAAAATTTCCATGCCAGATATTTCAGTGTACTTTAGACCATTTATTTTATTTTACTTCTAGCTTATTTTATTTAAACTTATACTTGAATGCTTTCCTGAACATGGGCCTAAATAAATAATTTTTATTTCAGAAAACAATGGAAGTAACTTCAACCAATACTTGGAAGGATATCACTGAGCACGTGTAATGCTTGCTGTATGGCTTTGTATGCTGCTCTTGAAATAGTACCTAGGGCAAAAATCAGATATTTTTTGGTATAATTGTCCCCAGTGCTACAATAGGATCTGCCAGTTAGGAAGCTTACAGCCCCTGAATCCCTCTGTGCCGGGGTGAATTTTGTGCGAGGTGGAGGCTGTGGTGTTGAAAATGCAGTGACGAGAGACAGTTCAGAAAATGTGAGTCCTCTTGCAGCACCTCCTGCCCAGGGAATGACGTCTTTACAGCTGCAAGGGTTCAGGCAACTTGCTATTTACCTGTCTTCTAGTGTCTTAAGGTAGTTAAAAGTGGACTAAAGAGGCAAAACACAAACAGAAGTTTTCCTTACCCCAGTGTGTTGGTACAGGCTGATGCCGTTTACCTTAAAGTGCCCGTTCTTGGAGAAATCAGTACCGGTAAGAAGCCAATTTATGTACCAGAAATGACTACATGTGTTACATAATTAGAATACCTGCCCCGACTTCTGAAACCTATGGCTGCTGGGCCTGCTTTTAATCTAGCGTCGTCTCTTCAGCTTGCGAGATGAAATGTAGCTGGGGAGCATTATGAGAACCAGATGGAGAGCCTGGCTGGAGGGCTGGCGGGGATGGAGACTACCTTGGCCCACTCCGAGCCGAGCGTACTGTGTACCTTCGAATGATACCTTAATCCATGATAAAGACAGACAGCTCACTTCTCCAAAATCAAAACCATATTCATCAATGGTAGCCTCTTTCCAGGCTACTGCTCAGAGAGATGCAGTCTGGAACTGCTTGTTACAGGCAGAACTAGATGGCTACACATGGATAAGATAAAATCATTCAGCTACCTAATAAATAAATTTGAAAGATGTTCTAAGATGATACAAATTCAAGTACTAACTTGATTTATTATCCCAGAGGGATGTTTGCTCCACCTTTCAGTTGCTGAATCCTGATTTATGGTACACGTTTTTAGGCTTGATTTTTTTTTTTTAAAAGAAAACCTTTAAAATATAACAGGTTGACCTAGCTCTCTCTGCCCAGCTAGCTTCATGCTGCTTAAATTAATACAACTCGTTCAAAAATGTAGTTGAATGGATGGGTTTTTAAGTCAGCAAGGATTCAGTTTTGGTAACTAAATGTTATTCCTACATGGTAAAATACCACTAGAAGTTAAGTCAATAAACTCTAAAGGCAAATATATTAAAGAATTCTTATGCATCATGATTTTCCTCTTGCCATCGAGGGAAAAGATTGTATTTTATACAGGAACTGAGATGTTTCCCTTTCTGTAGTCCTGTGTGGATTTAACTAAAGCAGCAACTAAGAGAAACAAGAGTTTTATAAAGAAAGCCTTGTTGATAATTATAGAGTGGTAGTAAGCGTACGTTCATAGCCTTTATTTTTCTTGTTCAGAACTTTATTATGGATCTTTAAGTTTCAAATGAGTCTTGATACTTCGCATGTGTGAGACAGATTTTAGGTAAATAAACATAACTTATTCTTTTGGGACAACACTTCAAATATATATTTTAAAGGGTGTGTTCTTTGTTTGACCACATATGACTCCTATAAATCTGTAAGCTAACTATTCTAAACCAGGTTATCAGATTGTAAATAGCTGGATGGAGCTAGAGGGAGAAATAAATACTCTTTGTAGTTAACAGTTCTGGTTCTAGCAAATAGCCCTTACGTTAAGCAGGTATAAATTATGTATTGGTTGTTCAAAGTTTTCATCATGGTCGGAGTTATAAAAATTAACCATAAACATAAAAAAGTTGTGTTCATTTGCCAAATCACAGGCTATATTTATGTTTGCAGAAAAGTAAGAATCTTTGACAGCCATCTTTTGAACAATCTGTTGTGTTTTTTATCATCTGCGTATTTGATCAGGAGTAGAAATTGGTTGAGGAAAATGTGAAACGTGGTTTACCAAGGTCTGTCTTTATAAAGCTAAAATATCTTGTTGGCTAGGAGTTTGCCTGTTGCTTTTTTTACTGTCTCTTGAACTCCAATGGTGTCATTTTTATAATGTAGCCCTGTGGATGTGAACGATTTGGTGGTAGTAGTAACCTCCAAACGTAAGGCATTCACTGATCTGGAAGAAAAACTTAAATCTATGCAACCTCTTTTCTTTCCACATAATGTTCTCTTTGGTAAACGATTTCTATTAAACTCACAGTGTCCTGAACACCAAGAATATGACTGATGCAAGCCCGTACTCTGTGTTATATACCATAGCGTTTGAACCATTGTGTGTGTTGGTGAATTATTTTCACAAACCATTGATTCAAAAGGCTGTGGACTTCAGAACAGCATGTTGTGAAACTTTGAAGGCTTAACAAAAGACCCTTAATCCACCGGAAGGGTGTCCTCTTATGGGCACAGTTTGCAGCGCTGCTGCTCACAGCATTTGATGGATCTCCCGTTATAAGCTCCATAGATTTCTTTTTGCTGTAATTTATTATGTCCACTTTTTGCTGGAACTGGTAGCAAAATTAATCATACCAGTCCTTTTTGTTCGTGTTTAAAAGTTTAAAATTTCAGAGAGCCAGGTCTTAAGCTGTATTCTGACTGTTTTGAACTGGTAGTGTCGCCATTTGCATATGACAGCATTAATTTCTCTGATTTATTCTTTTAGTCAAGGAAAGAGAAAAACATTCAAAGCCTGTTGTAAGTTATGACAAATAAAATCACTGATTTCTTACATGCTGAAAAGCCAAGAACTCATAGTCTGGCTGGTTCAGATTTGTTCTCTCCAAAGGTGTTATGCTGCTCCTTATTCATGCTTTATTTGGGATCCTGCTAGTGTATACAATGCATTTATTTTATTGCACATGCTTACTTTGTTATTAAATGCCGCCCAGAGTTTTCAAGGTGGCTTAGAGTAAAAGTAAAAGGGCAGTGTCAACTATTAACATCTACAACTTAAATCAGACCTGATACAGTAAAGGGAAAAACGATTAATCACAAGATGCTTGAGTGCCAGCGGTGGAACTTGCTCTTGCAAGTAAGATAAATCCTGCAGGCTGATACAGCTTTGTTTTGGTCTGACTCTTCAGTATGCCTTGAGCAGCCGGTGACCTTCGGGTGTTATTGCACCGAGGAAGGTGGTGGCAGAGCATCTCTGGACGGGTGGCTGAGACCCAAACCAGGTGATGGACAGGAGGGAGGGAGGGATGGAGGGATGATGTCCTGTGACAGAAGACGTACCAACAGGGAGAGGCAGAGTCTTGGGACTAAGTTACGCTTAAACCTGAGGCAGTGCAGAAAGGGGAGCTGTGAATGGCATCAGATGTGGAGACTCGCAGGGCCAGAGCTAAAACTCTAAAAGCTAAAACTTTTTATTTGCAGCTGCACTGCCTGTGCCTCAAAGCGACACTTTTACATGGCTTAAGGCAATGCTGAAAGCAGGAGATGGTGAGGACATGGGTGAGTTAACAGTCTCCTCTGAGTCTGAGTCAACATTCTCTGCCTGTCATTTGCTTCATATACAATATATTTCAGTGTGAAGAGCCCAGCTAGAGTGAATTGTTCCACAAAGAAGAAAGCTAAGCTTTTCACCATCTAATCAATATTTCCTGAAGAGGTGCCAATGTCTACTGAGCAGAAATATGATCTTTCTGCCATAAATCTTGTCACTTCTGACCCTAAACCTTCCCTGCCCAGATGTCCTCTCTCCTGACAGTGACATTTAGAACTGGAATATTAGCATTTAAGACAAGGACAGCGTGTGCTACAAAGCACATACTTGGGTGCTCTGCAGATAATAATCTCAGTTACTAGTGATGATAATTTTTGGGATATTCAGAATGCCTCAGTACATATGCCAGATTCCTGGATTTTGACCAAGAGGGTATTATAAATAATAAACATCAGTATCGTTGCCACCCGCTGTAGCTAACTACCATCTTGGATGCAGATTAGTTTGTGCACTTGTATTGCACACAGACGTATACAAAGTCTAGATTTCTCTTGAAAAAGCTTGGTGATTTGGTAACTAACTAAATGAATAAACATATAATCTTTCAGGAGCTGGCAGAACAGCATCTAGTTCTCGTTACCCTCTTTGTTTCTCTCTACCCTTTGGCTCTCACCATAATTGAAGACAACTGCTCTGGCCACTCAGCTCAGCATCTGCAAGATGAAGTTATACATCTCGGAATTAAGGTTTCCAGACATGGCACCCAGTTGCCAGCACATTTCTTACCCTCTGGTATGCTTTGGGCCTCCACTTTGGCCTCGGAGCTGTCTACCTGTCTCTGAGACTGCTCCAGATGCTCTTTTAGCCATGGTGGATAGTGCTGGATTCCTGTGTTGCTCTCTGTAATACTATGCAAAGGGAAAAAAATGGGGGATGCTCTGAGATGCAATTACACGGAGCTAACAGTAAAGCTCATTTTACTTGCAAACATATCCAGAGCAATCTGGTTATTTCAGAGCTTATGCCCAGCGTTTTTCTGTGACATAGATGTGAGCTGAAGAGCACTCTGCCATCATGCCGAGTACCTGCGTATTTCTGTAACAGCAGCAGTTGATTTTCTATTTTACTTCAAGTAGAATGGTATTACCAGAAAATTGCTTACATTTGCATAGAGAAGGTTAACTCTTTTAAGTGGCTGGATGCCATTAAGTAGGAATGTAACCACTCCAGTATAGCAGTTTGTTCACGGAGAGGAAAAATAACCCTTCAAAACCCTGGCACCAGTTCCACATTAGAGCTAAATTACTGTAGCAGATTGAAATGACAAGACTCACATTTTTAAATGAGCATGTAAAGGAGGCATGTGCCCAGATTGGCATGGGGCAGGAATCCTAATTTGCACATATGCCTTGGGATTTGTGCACACACACAAAAACAATTAAAAAATAATCTGGCAAAGGATATATAATACAAGACTGAAGGGATGAGTTTAATATTCTTACACCAGTGGTGTGTGAGAAGACCTAAGCAGACTTTAAATATTAGTGTTTTCTTTAATAGGCAGTACCAGGACAGCTGAGGACAACTCATCATAAATGACCAAGGAAACCTATTATGGCATGTATATGTAGAGTATACGAAGTCTAGAGTCTAGAGTATATATTTATATAAATATATAAATATACTCTAGAGTAGAGGCCTCTTAGTTGTCTTTTGTAGCTTCCTAGATGCAATGCAAGAGATTGGACAGCCTGCATTTATTGGGCAGGTCCTCTCCTGTCTCAGCAGGTGCAACATGGGATATCATTTTTTTCTGAACTGCAACAGTGCAATACATAATTTGAAACATTTCTTGTTGTTCTCCATTTCAGGTGATGTGTCCAGTAGTGTTGCTTTATGAACAGCTCTTTAGGGGCCTGTTAGGTACCAGCCAGCCCCGTTGTGCTTTCCTGCGTGCTCGATGAGAGAAGCTGGGTAGCTTCAGCAAGGTTGAGGGCAGCTGGGCTGAGGCAGACTGTGCCCGGCTGAGGACATGGTATCCTGCTACACACTGGGAAGTTTTCTTCATGACTAGCAAATTGAGGCTTTGTAAAATTATTTTCTTTTGCCAGCCATGAAAAAAACACCTGTTTGAATTGTGGAGATCTGGTTGTCTTGGAGCACTGGGTGCGCAGTGGGGCGCAGTGATAGTTAAGGCTGTATGGTCAAAGGGAGAGGTTGAGCCTGGCACTGGTGCCTTGCTGGAGCCCCACCTCTGCCACCACAGCCAGCCTCAGCTGTGATGGGTGCAGCAAGTTATTTGGGCTGCAAGGTCAGCGGTGAGGCTGGCTGTACTGCAGCCTCAAGTACTAATTAGTGTCTCATAGCTTATTTCAGAACTGCAATGTCTTCTTTCCGCTCTGGTTTCATGTAATTGCTTAATATACTTGAAACTTTGATAATTGGCCAAGTTGAAAACTTTCTTTAAGGTAAAATCCATATATTTCTCAATGAAAAGGTTGTGTTTTAATAGTTTGCTAACATCAGGCTGTCTGACAGCATTATGCTTTATTGATATAGTAGCTGACTCTCAAATATGATGGCACTGTGAAATAATTGTATGTGTGATTTAGTAAAAAAACTATGAATAGAGGATTGGGGCTCCATCAATCTGTGTATAAGCACAGATGAAGTGACTGACCCTGATCCAGAGACCTTTCAGTTGAGCAGATTCAAGAGCTGTACTCTGCTGCTCAAACCCAGCTTACTATCATATTTTTGCCTTTTTTTTCTTCTATTTTGGGGAAAGCTGCAGAGAAAGTCTTTGCTGTTGGTTATGTGCATATGAATATACTCACTTCCAGCCCAATCGCTGGCAGTGTTACAGCACACTAAATAATCACTTTTTTAAAGTTGGTTTTAAAGATGATATATATAAAAAAAACACCGTAAAAGAAGTCATGGGGTGGCTTTTCCAATAACATCTTGAACTTGTAATTCTGCAGTGTTGTCTCTGAGCCATTAATGAAATCCATATTGCAGGGATGGCCTTGAAGTAATGGAGGAAGAAAAAAGCAGCTGTATTTGCTATCCTGCGGCTCTGTGTTTTTCATTATGTTCTCTCTTATTTTTGTTTTGGGGTATATTTTCTGGAGCAAACAACCTCTCTGGGCCTGGTCTGCTGCAGAGAGCAGGTTGAGTGGCTGGTGCTGGCTCTCCGAGGGGTATCAGTTGTGACACTGCAACCTGTTAAGCAAAGCACCGAGGTGCTCAGAAGGGAGGAGCGGCGTTTTCTGTGGGTGAAAGTTCTGGCACAAGTATTTGACTGAATGACTGTGAGTACCAAAAAACCAACCCAACCAGCAAAGATACTGCCAGAGTTAGCCTAATAATCCAAGCATAGCTTGGATATTATCCTGATACATAGCTATGTACGTCCTTTACATAGGACAGGTTTATCCTCTCTCAAAATGGCACATTGGAGTAATATTAGCTAACTGTCTGTAGCCTGGTTGGGGCATCTCCTTCCAGACATGTAATTGTTAGTCACCTCTCGTGCTGTATGGTATGCAAGGCTGATGCCTATCAGTTTTGCTTTTTAAGAGCACTGGAGATAGTCAGCCTTGAATTCTGAACAAATAGTGCTGGCTCAATTAATAACGGACTGAAAAAGCACAAAATTAAAGCATCTGTTAGAGTGCATGCATTAGCTAGATAGTTTTTCAACAAGCTGTCAGCCAGTATATGTAAGAAAAGTAAAGCTACTATGGTAGAGACAAAGAGATTCCACTTAGATAACTATAAGCCCATCTTTATTGGGTTTGCAAAACTGGATTCACTGCGCTTTTTCCTTACTTCATGCAACCAGTGACTGTTTATAGTCATTGTGGTGGAGCAGAGGGTTGGAGCTTACGTGGACGAAGAGAGTTCCAGAGGAGGGTTTAATCCCATTCAGCGCTCTATAGTATGCAAACAAATCTTCCCGCTAATGAAAGACTACAAAACTGAAACAGAATTATTAGACACTGGCTACATTTTGAAAGGATCAAAATAATATAGGCACATCGCTGCTTGATTTTTGGCTCTCTAGTAACTAATTTCTCCCAACCTGAATCTGCTCATTTGTAATGCAAAATGTTTTACTTCACATTAAAGTAAGAGTGTTTATTTATGCAGTTTCATTTCCAATAAAAGCTATACTTCACAGTGCATTATACAGAATGACGGCGGTGCACTGAATTGCAAGGTCACGCTATAGATCATACTCGCTCTGCCAAACACCCACTAAGGAATTTTGAAGTAAGCTGTAGTAAGGGGCCGAGTGGTGAGCAGAGCCAGAAACAATATAGGTTAGAAAAATGTTTGTTTTATTTAGTGAAAGAAGAAAGAGTTTGACTTATTAGGGAGGCTTTTCCTATCATATTCATTCTGGGTCCAGGTCCTGGAAAGAACGTTTGGGATGGAACTTCCTGTAGTTGACCCTAATCTGTCCTCAGAGCCTCATGCGTCTTCCTCTAAACCGAGGAATATTGGGTGTGTTTGAAGATCTAACTAGCAGTTTATGCTCTGCGCTGTTACATTACCAGACTCTTGCCTTTTTCCATAACGTATGTGAGGCTATGTGTCTGGTGAAAGGTGGGGAAGTGTCATCCTCCACACATAGATTAGGTGTATGCTACTGTGCAACTGAAAGTAATGGGTCTAAGCAGTAAGAGTACCTTATTCCAGATGTTTGCAAGGGTAATTTGTCCTCCAGAGGAAAAACTTACCCTAGGACAGAGAGGGTGACAGAGGTAACACTGCACAATGCAACCACTGCATGGGTTTGTGCATTTTCTGTGTATGGAGAAAAATCTGAAGATAACTTATCGGATGTCTACAAGGCCACGAAGTGCAAAAGCCAGCGTGGCAAATAACTTCTGTTTAGGAGGAGTACCGTTTGCAGGCCCTATTTCAGATGTGGGATGAGAGAAGCAGCACTAATGGTGAAAGCAGAGAGCCACAAGAGGAGTTATTGTCACACCCACACAAAACATGAGATCAAAGTAAAATTCCAGTATTGAATAGGCTGTTCTCCAGACGTGGTTGGTGAGCTGCACCCAAAGCTCTGAGGTGCCTGTAGTAAACTGGCTTCCCAACAGAATCAAAGCTGAGCAACAACACTTGTGGTATTCCTCAACAGACACAGCTGGATATCATTTTGGGAGTATAACTTATTGGTGGGGGGGTTGTACTGCCTGAGGGGGACACACTTTGGACAGCACAGAGATGGTAGTGCCGTTTTAGAAATCTCCCTTTTGACTTGGGCTCTACCAGGTTATTCTCTGCAGAAGAAAGTAATTGGTGATGGAGTGAGGAGCATCCTTGGTGCAGCCTGATTTATTTATTTATTTAAATGCAGACAAAACACAGGAAACTCCTTCAGGATTTGGCAGCAGAAGACATCTCCAAGTCTCTCTCTCACTCACTGACTTTGTCAGAACTGCCTTCTCCCTCAGACCTACTTTTTAGGGCTCTCGTAGCAGTGATTCTCTGACCAGAGGTTCAGTTTGCTATTGCCTCTCTTTGTCTTTGTCATGCAATCACATCCCTCTGGGTGGTTGTTATTGTCAGATGTCATTGCAGGATGGGATTGATGGTCCTGAGGCCCTTGCCCCACTGTTCTCAGCACAAATCACTACTCTGAATTCTGTTGGTGGCCTCATCCATGGGACTGAGTACTTGCACTTAATGCAAGTGTTCCTGATGTGTTTTCCTGAATATTGTCATCATTTTCAGATGAATCAAAGTCAATCAAGAGTGAAAGATGGAGAACTGGAGTAGGGACAACCAGAACAGAGTATTAAAAGGTTAGTGATGGAAGTCCAAAACAATAGAGAAGTGATGGGGGTGGGTTTATCTACGTGGGTCCATAAAGGAGCTAAGTGGCTTCTGTGCTTGACCCAGAGGAAGGCTGGCTCTTCCACCCTGAACTTCAGCGAACCCAAGCAATAGTGATAGCAGTGGCCCAAGCTGAGGAGCTTTCATAAAAATATGTTCTCCCTCACCCTTTCTTGTTAGTGTAGTTCTTCACACAGGCTGCACGTTATGTCTATACGCTTCTGAACATAGCAGGGTCTCCAGGGTGTTACACCAGTTCAGTCCCTCATTCTCTCTAGCCAATATGTAGCTCCACTCCTCTTGCACCTGCAGTGGTCATCTTCTGTCCAAAGTCCTTCAGTCTCATCAGGCAGAAGGGTACTGTTTTTCACCCAGCTTGAGGGAACTTCGCAGTGCCATGGCTTTTGTGGTGAGCATTGCTGCCAACAGTCTGGTTCAAACTTTATTGACAACTTCACTGAATCTGTCACGTTAGTTGTTCTCCTTGTTCCAGCCTGCCAGATGACTAAGGACCACACTATTGGGTCAGATAAGTCACACATTTGCTGTTTTAGCCCAGTTGTGCTCTGGCAGATCATCGCTGTGCCCACCAGGATTTTACATGAAATAGTGTTTACCGCTTAATACACTGAAAACATAATCCATGCTGTTTGGCAATACAAGAAGGTATTAAGAAAGGGCAACCACTGTGCAGAGCTGGGGTCTCAGATCCATGCTGCAAAAATAGCTGCATTTGTCTCCTGGCCAGGTAAGCAGGCTGTGACATTGCTCATGGGCAGTGCCCAGCTACACTGAGCATCCCAGTGCTGAGCTGCCTATTAATGTGTGACCTGTACGGATTAAGGCTGGTGTTAGGAGCAGCTGGATCCTAGCCTGGTTTTAAAAGCGATTGAAAAGTTATTGTTGATGGGCTTGTCAGTGTGTACAAGGCAGTGGCTGAACTTACTGCTGTGTTCTTGCACAATGTGTAAAGCAAAGGCAGTAAACATTACTGCCTTGGAGGACACCAGTCTGTGTACTGGTTAGGGATGGGTGGCTTTTGCTACTAGAAGCTTCCTTTTGAGGAAGACTTTCTCTGGACAGATTTCACGTTTTGTCGGTGGTTACTGCTGGAACTTCATTAACTCCTCAGTAAGTGAAGAAAAAGTGGATCTGACTGAAACAGAATAGATTGCTTTTATTGAATTCTTCTTTAATTAAAGCTCTTACTGGTTTCATGCTGTTTTGGTGTCATAGTTTAGATTTTCACATTGAATGACAGGAGAAGGGAGAAAAAAGAGGAAATGTTTATTTAATTCATGCTATAGAATGTAATGACAAGAGATTGTTTCCATACGTACTGTTTTTGTTGACCTTTTAACATTTGGAAATGTCAGGAAATACCATTACTGTAGGTCTATCCAGCTTTAATGCTACAATAACTTTATAGCTATTCACAAGGGAAATTATTATACGTTGCCTGAAACAGTGAAGGTGTATGCGAGCATACACACAGATCTCTTTTTCTCCTTCCCTGCCAAATAGATCTCTGTGGCTGCATGCAGTCTCTGTTAAAAATGCAACTTTTGTGTCCCTGTAATTTTGACTTTGCTTTCAAACCTGCCAGATTTGAGGCAGCAAAGAGGTATGTTTCTGGGAAGTTTAAAGACACTTAAAATAGCGTAGAATGCATTTTAACTTACTGTGATTAGACAATGGCCAAAATTGCGTAAGTTTTTCAACCACAGATATTAACCTTTGTTTGGTCTGGGTTTTTTTGAGGGGGCCCATTACGATTCAGAGCGGTAAAAAACGGTACTTTGATCTATGCATGTCGTCTTGCCTTTGGAACTGAGGAATAGGTTCCAGTCATGACTTTGATACTGAAGTCCCAGAAACATGGGAGGGTTTTGCTGATGAAGTAATGTTCTGCCCCGCTGTGTTAGCGGTGTAGCACACACCCGTGTCGTGGAACAGCCCTGGGTGCGGCCGAGCGGCGGGAGGACGCCGTTACCTTGGACAGAAAAAATGATTTATTACTGTCCCCTCGCCTACAACCGGAACCAAAACAACACAGAGACCCAAGAGAAAGTGATTAGCAGCAAGCACACTGCTTGCGAGATTGTGGCCTAGAGGTCGAACCTTCAGTGATTTGGGAGGGGTGGCGATTTTGTCCTTTGGTTAGAAAAAAAGAACAGGTAGGTGATGGGAACGAAACAGTCTCCTCAAAATCTCAGCTGAGGACTTCAAATACAAAATAAGGGAACAGGAAACCAGCAAACACACATATATGTGTTTTAAAAATATTCTAAAGGATTAAAATTAATATTGAGATAATTATTGCATGTTTTACAGAACTCAACCACTTAAATGTTAGGGAATTACCTCTAAGGTTATAATTAACTTTACACTGTCTGCCCAGAAATATCCTGGACCTTCCACTGCCTGGTGGAGGAAGAGGAAGGTCTTCTGTCTTCAGGAGAATCACAGTCAGTTGTGGATCTGGTCGACTTTACTTATCATGCATACAATTAAAAAACAGCGATCCCCCAAAACACCCAATAGAAATGCCCTCCACGAAAATTGTAATCTGATTTAATGACAAGGTACTGTTGTTGTCACTTCACAAGCTTAATTGGATTTTTGAACAAAGTAATTTTGAAATACAGCAATTGAGTAGTAATTGTCAGGTGTGATTTATTACTTTGCAGAAGTTTGGAAATAAGAACTGTGAAAACCAGCTACTCTAGGGTATCAACAAATCTCTTCTATTGGCTGAGATCAAGCTCACAGTTGAAGTTTGTACGGATTGTTCCAAAGAATATATGAAAAAGATTTAGATTTTGACACAATTTATTGATATTTATTTGTATATAGTCTTTTGACAGTATGTATATTATATGTATGTGTTTTTATAAATATAATCTCATTCACATGAAGTCATCTGACTACACTAAGTCCTCCTTTGTAATTCATTTGTATGATATCAGTATTACTAAATGTTAGCTTCCAGATGTGCTGAACAATAGGCTGAGTTTATGTGTTTCAGTCATAATATGCTAAATGTTTTTTAAAACTATGGATAGCATTCAAAATATTGAACGATAATGGATTATTCTGATAATGATTTAAACTGCTTTGTTTCTTATTAGTAACATCAGTTTGAGAAAAAACTAAATTAGCTTTAGAAAGTGTCAAAATTAAAAAATATCTTTGGTGGTCTTAGGATTTATACATGTGTACACATGCATGTATATCTGTATAAATGTTTGTGTGTGTGGATACACACAAAACACACATATGGGATTCAGCTCTATGCTTGATCTCAGCCAGTAGAAGAAATCTCTGCTACTTGTGAATAGCCAGCTTTCAGTCTTTGTTTCCAAAATTTTGCAAAGTTGTAAACTATACCTGACAATCAGAACTGGTATAGTCATGCTGTCTCTAGGTTAGTAGCTTGCATGTACTTTATTACTTTGGCTACGTAATGATTTATGATCTTTAATTATAAACTCAGACACTCTTATGTGTGTGAATACTAATACATGCTTCATTTAGAGGTGTAATGTGCTTCCGAATTATTACATGTGATTGCTGGCAGTATCTATTGTCTTTCTGACACCTTTCCTATCTATATATTAAAAAGAACTTCCCATTTTTTTAATCTGGTAGATTTCTGATGAATACAATTAAGCACAAAAATGGTCTTTAATACATCTGATCATCAACCTAGTGGTGACCTACTTTGAGATAAGATTTTGTACAGGTTTTTCTGGACTGTTTTGCATCTGTAAAGGATAGAAGATTTATTGGCCCAGGTTGTTGCTGCTAATGCCTAAAGCAGAAATACTGCTTCAGTGTGTTGGCCTGTTGAGAGTCCCCACGTGCTAGGACTGGAGTGATTCCCAGGGTGGGCCACAGGCAGGAGAAACAGCCTGCTGCAAGATGACCTAAAGGGAAACTATATAAAATAATTGCTTGGTATAGATGTCTGGTATTCCTGCTTGGTATAGATGTCTGGTATTCCTTGTGAGAGAAGCTAAAAGTTGGGGTAACCCTCTGGAGCCCTCCAAATCAGACAGGCAAGATTTGAAGTTGCGTCTTTGATAACATAAGCCAGGTGAGATGACTGCTGGGCTACAGAGAGAAGGGAGGAAAAGAAGACAAACCCACCTTCTCCTCCCTTCTGGGAGCCAGTTGATGAACCTTCTCTTCCACGTGTGCCCGTGCTACCATGTAAATTGCCAGGAGTTGCAGTAGATATTTATTCACAAATTGGACACTGTTTCGCTTGATCCAAATCAAGGGGTTCATTTCCCCTTTGCAATCTGCCCAGTTGAGTGCCTGCTTAGCCAAAAGTGTGTTCGTCATTGCCAGCCATTTGTACAGCCTTGTTACTCAGTTTCTATAAAACTGTGCCCAATTAAGAGCTTTGTAGTTACACTGCTTTAATTGCATAGAACAAGTACATATCAAACAACAGGTGTGTGGGTGAAGTTATCTAAATAAGGTAGCAGTAGCCTTTAAAGGGTCACAAAAGCTAATACCTTTGAGGTACTGAGGCCTTGGTTTTGCAAAAATGTCTCCAGCTGGCTACAGTGGCAGGTACTACAAGTCAGTAACCAAAAACAAGGTATCAGTCATTAAACGTGAGGCTTCCTCCCTCCCTGCCTGCACTCCCTTTGCTAGTGGAAAAGGCAAATACCACCTTTGTGGGAGAGGCGTTTGTCAAGAGCTGAACAGTCTTCAGGCACAAGTGGTAGGTGCTAAAAGGGAAAAATGTGCATGATTTGATGCATATAGATTAGCAATGAGCGCAGTGTTGAAAATTCCTGGCCGTGGGTCAGTTTAGCATAACATTTGGACAACGTTTCCCTGAACTGAAGTTTCTTAGTCTGGAAATCCAAACTGGTGATAACAATTAGTTGTTCCCTTTGCTTCTGCCCTTAATTAGGAATCGGTAGGGAGAGGTGGGGGGGGGGGAGCAAATGAAAAACAATCAATCATTTTCAAACCCGTCAGAAGGTGAAGGTCAACTTAAATTTAAGCTGTGGCTTATGTTTGATTCGTATTTGATCTGAGCCACCACACACCCCTCAGACTTTAATACATCCTGGCAATCAGATGTTCCAGGGCTGTGTTTTTCCCATTATTTGCCAGACAGCGGCCGGGTGGCTCCCTGCAGAAGGCTGTAAGGAACGGAGAAAGACAGGAGGTCATCAGTGACCACTAAAGGATCAGAGGGGGAAGTTGGGTGGTTTCATACAGTCAATCTCCTATGGTAAATGATTTTATATTGCTCGAAGTCCAACTCTGGTGCAGTCCATTTTTACTGCTTTTCTAAATACCCTGACTTGTTCAGAAATGCAGTAAAAGGCTTTCGTCCCAGCCCATTCAACTTAAAAAATGGAAAATGAAATCCTTTTAATCCCTGCTTGGATCAGCCTGCACAATGAAGTAGCCAAACTGGTAGTCACAGTATTGCTATGGTGCTCAGGCTGCTGCGACTCCTACACCTCGTCCCCCTCGGATCACCAGTGGGATCAGTCATTCCCTATTAGGTTGGAAAAGCTCAGAAAATAAGGACAATAAAAATGTTAAACGTGCTGTGGAATTTCATTCCACTTCTATAATGAGCTTAGCAAACCCTAAGCAGAGAATACGTAATTTTAAACAGATTTTTAAATAGCTTTTTTGTCAGCTCTCTTGGAAGAGGAGCAGAGCCAGCTGATGATACTTTTTCAGGAGCAGAAGCAGCGGCTTTCTGGGCTTGATCCCCAAGGTGCTGACTGCCCCTGGCTTCTCCTGCCATGGCCTGGAGAGGGGTGAGCTGCGCCTTGTGGGATCAGGACCTCTCAGGGGGGTGGTAAGGGAGCTCCAGGGTGCTCCTACTCTCACCTATAATGCAATGGTGGCAACACAAGAACCCCTGGTAACTGGGCATGGAGGCAGCCAGCTGGGCCTTGCAAAGGAACCGGCTCCTTTTTATGGAGAATGACGTTGCCCAGCAATAATTATAGTGTCAATGATTGCTGCACCATCTTCAGTTTCGTTTAATTCCCCCCTTAACATATGTCTGCTTTGAAGGAGAAGAGGAGAAAAGAGCTTTTCTATTATGGGACTTTTTTGGGGCACCTTAAACAATGGCTATAAAGTAGAGGAGGAGGATTGCAACCCAACACCATCACATCTCTCTCCAGAGTCCTTCTCTTTGTTCTTAATCTCATTTGACTGGTAACTGTTCAACAGAGCAGTAAGAAAAGCATTTGAAGCATCCCATCAAGCCAGCACAGATTTTTAACACAGGCCAGTCCCATTAGACTATTATGGGTGGCCAAAATAAGATCCCTGTGCTCTTGATAAGTCACATGAATAAAGTACTCGATGGTCATGTTGTAGTGAGCAATTTGAAGCTGAAAGCAAGGAAGTTTCTAGTCTCAGTTTCTGTCTAGAAAAGCAGACAACATGGAAAGGATCTGCTGCTCTTGATTTAAAAAAAAATAGAGCTGGAAATGAAACAGATGAGACCATGAGTTTATTTCACTTGAAAGCTGCTGCTTTGAGGAGAGCTATGCCATATTGTTCTGTACAAGGACACCAGATTAATTGTCTTTTCTCTCCTTCACCTTTTATAGCGATGCTGCACAAATGGTATCAAACTGACGGAGAAAATTATAAATATACTGTGGCTGCAATTTAGCAGCATTAATCACACAAATTTAGTAGTTTTAGATGGTAGTAGGTCATCCATTAGCTGAAAAGTTGACAGTTGTAGCATAGAAGCCCGAGTTCAGGCCTCATCTTCCCCTTTCAGGTCATCTATTTCTTTCTCGGCAAAAACATCTGGTCATTTCAAAACTGTAATTTTCATACATTTTAGCTAACAGTGGAATGTTGAAAAGCTGTTCTGAAAAACATAGTTCTTTCCTGTGCCAAACCAGTTGGCCTAGAGTTAGCAAATGTTGTTATAAATCTTCCCTTTGCTTTTTCAACAGCTCTGAAACTACAGAATTAAATGCTTCATAAAGACTAGCCACTGGACACAGGTTAGTATGCTGAAGAAGTTGAGCGTGCAAAGCCACCAAGACCTCTTGAAGGCGGCCCCCATCACCTCAAGCCCGCAGAACCCCCAAGCTGCCTCCCAACCCCAAATCTTAGATGGAGGATCTTTTTGCTTTCTTTCCTTCCTCCCAAGCACAGCTTAATATAAGGCACTGAGTAGAGTCAGAAAGAAAATAACAAAACAGAAAGCCTGCCTTTGGTCACATGTATACACACTCTCCATTAAGGTGTGTCAGTGGAGATGGTCTTTCTCACTGCTTGTCCTCCAAATCTTACCCCATCTTGTGTGTAGAGTCATAAATAGTAGGCTGAGGGATTTCCCACATCTCATTTATTTGCCAAAAAAGAAGAAAAAAAAAGAGAGAAACAGCAACACAGCAGTTTTTGTCAACCCAAAAGAATTAGCAATATGAAGTGAAAATTTCGGAAGTGATGAAATAATTTTTTTACCTTTCCAAGGTAAATGTCATCCAGAGGGAACTGAGGACATCAGTGCCAGCTGGTGTGCTGGTTTGTCCCACCAAACAACAACCCAAGAGCCTGGGAATGGCAAACCCAACTTCTTCTTCCTTCTCCAACAGATATGTAACGATATATGTCAAATACAAGGCGGGGACGCTGGAAATGCTCTACCCCCCTGATCCTACCGCATGTGGCTAGGGTGCACTGCGCACAGACCTGCTTTGGTTAGAAACCCTGTTCTGAGTTAGGCACAGGGATGTAAAATCCCACCTCCCCTCCCCATACAAGCCCCCTGGCTTCTGCTCTGGAGCCTGGCACAGGAAAGGTACCATCCCCTATGCTGTGAAGGGTGCACGGATCTGTGGGTGAATTAGTGGTGCTTTTTTTAAAAAAAACATGCAGGGAAACAGGATGACCCATTCAAGCAGGGGCAGGGTTCCTGGTTTGCTGAAAATTCAAGAACTATTGAAACTTTGGGTCTGAGCCAAAGCAATTTTTTAATTATCATTCCGGTTTTGTGGTCCTGACGAGGACAAACCGCTACTGAGTCCTGACGTGCTAACACCGCTCATCTGGACCAGCAGTGCCAGGACAAAGCAAGAGGAAAGTACTGACTGCATGGGATATCTTCTCAGAGCTATGACAAAACTTCTGGTCAGAGAGAGGCAGCGGTACTTCAGAAGAGCCCAGCAGGGCATAATACTCGTTTAACACATGGAGAAGGAAAGTTCAAGTTGCTCGTCTGCACGGCAAATCCCAAACAAGGACCCGGCTGCCAGAAGTGCTGGGGTTTGCTCACTCACATGTTCATCATCTGTCATTAGAGCTGCTTTGTGTGAGGACTAATCAGAGTAAAGATTAAAATCCAGCCGCTGAGCTGCAAGCTGAGTGTTTGTCCGTGGATCCGTTCACAACAGTCGCTAGCCAGCAAGCAGCTCTTCTCTTGCTCAGTAGGAGGCAAAGACTTCAAAACCCTTCATTTGAGAAAGAAGAGGGACTTGAACGCATGTCTTCCCCAGAGAAGTTAAACAGCCTCAAAACTGGTGTTCTGGATCAGGGATCTTGCAGGCTCGCTTTTTCTGATTCTACGTAAAAAGGTGAAATAACCATCGTCTCGTTCAGAGGAAGATATTTTTAGATCTCCCCAAAGTAATACAGGCTGGGAACCTGAGCAGGAATTTTTGTGGTCACAGAAGATAGGAACCAGTCATATATTATGTTAGGAAGAAGAATCATGCAGAAAAGTTATCTATCTCTGGCCCCTTCTGCCGGTCCTGAATGTGATGCCTAGCAGCCTGATACCTTAGCCACTGGCCTGGGATGCTCAGCACACGACGACGAGATCACTCTTGCAATCACAGTACAGCACCAGCAACAAAGGTTGCCTGTTTCTTAATCCTGATCCCCTCAGGCAGATCCCCTCAGCTCAGCCAAGGCTTTCTCCAGCTTTAAAGCTATCAAGCAGGCAGATAATACCCACCCTTGGAGGAACCAAGAAATAGAGGTACAGAAAGAAAGGTGTGAATCCCAGCTGTTGGCTGGATGAGCTTCCAGACTCACGTGCGGAAAAACACTTCTTATTTCCAAGTCCTTCAGCCAGTCATGGTAAAATCACAGACTAGCTCCTTATGAGCCAATGCCTCCTGTCATTTGCTGTCCAGGAATGTGGAAGCACATTGATTTTCTAATGGAAATGAATTGAGCAATGCAGTTTGCCTGCCTCCAGTCCAAGACTCTCAACAAACTGATAATGATATGGGAGAAGGACTTCTTACCCCTCACTTCTTCTTAGCCTGAGTCCATGGAGCCCTTATGCCTGTACAAACCAGTAAAAAATGCTATTTTGCTGGCATGGTGGTGTTTTATAGCAAAACTGCACAGATAGATGATACCTTTGCAAGGTGTAAGTTAGGTAGGAACCAGATTTTGGTTACCTAAACAACACTTCCAGGTCCTAGAAACAGACTACCACCTTGCAGATCTGACCACGTAGAAGAGGGACAGGTACCTCTAAGACATCTGTTAACCAGTCTCCCCCACAGCACGCTCCAGTCCCTCCACTCTGAAGGCTGATGTTCAAGGCAGTAGCAAAGTTATTTCAATACTGCAAAAAGGTCTGGCTTTGGTTTTAGCTTGCCACAAATTTAATTCCCTTTTATCTGAACTAGTTACTCTGTTCTTTCTCACTGCTGGGCTTTCTGCCTGGGCATGTTTACCTAAAGCATGCTGACATTGCGGCTGATAGTTATTTTGTAAGAAAAAGTGTTCTACAGCTCATCCATCTCGCCTCTACCTTTGCCAGCGGTAGCCACCAAGGCTCCCCTTCCTCTTCCACACACTGGCCTTCTCTTATAATTAAGGTTTCTGCATGCTCTATAACCGGAGGACCTGTACTGAATTTTAGAAGCTGTATTTGGGAAGCATGGACTTTTTCCCCCCTGCTTCTCCAGTGGCTGTAACCAGCGGCCCATTTATAGCTCTGTCTGCGTTGTAAGTGCCGTGCGCTGTGTTAGCCCCTTCTGGGTTGGGAGCGGGGTTTCCTGGCCGGCGTTCAGGGCTGGCAATCACACAGGCTGCGACTGCAAGAGCCAAGGAGCAAAAATTTAGAAAGCTACTTAACAAAGAGATTGCATATGTGCTGCTCGATCTGAGGAATGAACAATTACTTTCCTGACTGGTCTAAAAGGGGGCTGCTTTATTTCAGTATCAGAAAAGAGATTCTGGCTTTATCCCCAGTTGCGGGCAGAGCAATCCTTCATTAGTGATGCTGCATGGAGACTTGTATTAGCCTCGGAGCACACCCAGCTCCTTCAGCTTCTTGAGCAGGTCCTGGTGCATTGTCATCGTCTCCTAACGCTCCCCATGAGCGTAAAATGGCTCTCGCTGTTGGCGAGGCAGAGCAGGGGAAGATGAGAGCCCTTGCTCACATCCCAGCACTGTCAGCCAAGATGATCCAGGGAGGGTGGTCTCGTGCGTTGCAAGGGAGGGGTTGTCAATCCTGTCTCCATAACTCTTCTGTTCAGCCCTCCATACAGTGCGAAACAGAAAATTATCCCTACCCACATGGGCAGAAAGCAGGAAACAAAATCCGTGAAAATCAAGGGAAGTGAAATTCCTCCTTTTCATTACACTTAAATCTGCCACTTTAAGATGTGCTGCTGCTTCTCCTCTTCCAGCTTTCTCTGCTGCTAAGGGCAGCACCTCATGTAGAGCAGGACACCCGAGTGAAAGGGGCTTCAAATCGCAGCCAGACCTTAGCATGAGCTATGGATCCCCTTTTTGTTGGGTACAGCCTTCACCTCTGAACCCCTTGCAGCAGAGAGCATCTTTTATATGGCTAATGCCCTGTGACGGGGTGGTGTTTACGGCCAAAGCTTCAAGAGATACTACTGTAATACACATCAATGCGAAGGGGCCCATGGTGACTGGCAAACAATTTGGAGGAAGGAGTATTCTCTCTGCAAGGGGTAGCAGAAGGAGTGGAAACAATATAGAAAGGACTGGGGGCTGAAGGGGAAGAGACAGATAAAGTCTCGCATTCAGAAAGCGCTGGAGCCCTTGCAACAAGCTCAGATTGCTTACAGGGCATTCTGTGCAAACTGTTTACAAAGGCCCAAGGTTTGAATTATGGTGGTGTCAGCAACCATTAAAGTTTGCTGCACTGGAAGTATTTTATGCTTGTCAAAATTCACCTCCTGCTTCAATACTCTTGAAAGAATTTCAGAAATAAAAATAAAAGTTAGACGACTTTTTTCTTTTGGTTTTATTCCCCTGCCCCCCAAAAAATGGGAAAAAAAATCAAAGATGTCCTGAAAAGAGCTTCAGTTTCATAATTATGCTTTCACTGATAAAGTGACATTTCCTGTAGTAATTAGGATAGGCTGTGCCATCCAGAGACTTTATCTCCATGCTTTCTATGGGGATCCTTACAATTACTCCTAAGCATTCCCTAAATGCAGTCAGACGCTAGAGACAGTCTCTGCATGGGGGGAAAAAGAAAAAGAAAACTGGGTAACTCTCTCAGCAATTGCCCATACAGTTTCATACAGAAGGAAGATAAGACTATAGAGGCATTTAGGAACAAGTAGTATTTGCACTGGGATAAAAAAGGTACATAATGCCCTCCCACGCCCCTCCAACCATAAAGAAATTGTTAATTATCTGTGCTGAATGGAATTAAGCCAAAACTGGAACTTTGATGTTGTTTTCTTCAGGCAGGATCACCCACCAGAGGATTTAATTGATATTTGAGCCTTACTGGGGGGGCTGAAGGGCTCACCCTGCGGCACAGTGTTTTCATTAGACCAATATACTGGGGTCACTGTTGCTCAAGTCTTAATTTTATCCCACTCCAAACTGCTTGGGGCAGGAAACTTCACGTCTGGTCTCACGGCAGTTTCCAAAAGGCAGAACTTGATTTGCCGTTTGGGGCTACTCCCAAACCATACAGCAGCACAGTCGGACTCGGAGCCCCTTTGTGCAGGGAACACAGAGATGCTTTTCAATACTAGTTCTTAGGTACCTGCCCTCTCCCGTTTAACAAAAACAATGTTGTGTTTCAATTGACTTGTCCTCCTTTTGTAGAGCTCAAAAGGAGGACTTGGGTTTCACCAGCTAACAAACAAGACTCTCAGAAAATAAACATTTGCAATTATCCTCGGCTGCCACTGGATGTCAGTGATTGCTGGACTTTAGCAGTGGTTTTGGTTAAAAAAAATAAAGGGCAGCATTTTCAAACCTGCCTGAGCCACAAGCAGGACCAGAACCAGGCAGTGCAAGTGCAACCAGATGGATGGGCAGCCAAGCTGAGGACCTGATGAGCTGACTTGTCTCAGGCTGTGTACTTGCATTTGCACCCACACATGCTTGTATGCACTAGTTTGTAAAAAAATATTTTAAAACAGAGAAGAGACTGGTGAAAAAGAGGTGTCCTTTTGGCTAATGGACACAGTAGAGTTTAATGGTCTCCATTTGATCTGCTCAGTTTCAGGCTTATGAAGGCATTTCAGAAGTTGTAATCTGAAAACGTGGCATTGGCACACAGACACAAGGAACCCATCAAGAAAGAAAAGGCCGTTTGTTCATGCTCAGTGCCTCTCCAGAGCAGAGTGAAGGAGGGCAAGAGGCACGACAGAGCAATACAAAATCTTAGACAGGCATCCCCTGATTTTTGGAGTTGGTCACAGAAGCAATGCTCTCTGCTATACTGTGCTTTAAGGGCATGCTGGACGCTTCCCCTATAGATTGCTAAGTCTGTAACTGGGGGAAGAAAGGTGTAAATGGAGACACTTGAAGACTGATCTGTTAACATGCTACAGCAGCCTTCAAGAGTGGCGAAAAAAACCCGTAGAAGCAAACTGGATGACAGGAGGGAGGGAAGGAAGGTTAACATGCTCAATTTGTTCTGCTTCCATAGTTAAAATGTGAGGAATGTACACAAACGCATGGATGATAAAGTAAATAACGACAGTGCACTGCAGAAGGCAGTTTTAGTGAGCAAGCTTCCCACTGGTGTGGGGAGCTCAGAAGAGGCTGTCGGATAGCCCAGGCATGAGAAACCGCATGGAGCTCTGCAGCTGGCACATCCTCTCTGTGGCATTTGTTGTCCCGCAGGGAGGGAGCAGGCTGCTGGCACTGGTTGGGACACCTCACTGGAAGGAGGGCAGATGGGCTTCCCACTCTTCCCTTGCAAGGAGCTGCCAGGGACAGGACCCGACCCTCCTTCCCCAGAGCTGCTCCCTGTCGCCTGCTCCCATTCCCTCCTCTCTTTCTCCATCTCTCCTTCCCAGACCCCCATCCCTACCTTCCTCTCACAAGAGTAGCTCCATTTCAGCAAAAAGAGCAGAGCAACCCTCCCAGCAGGGTGACCACGCAACACTGCTAGATAGCCCTGCGTGCTTGCAGGAGACTGGGTCTAATCCCCTCCAGCCAGCGATGACATTTTCTCTAGTCCCCAGCAAAATGCTCTAACCACTGAGCTAGGTAGGAACATCAGGGGTCATACCACTGGACACATTTTAAGGAAAGGACTTTCCACAATTTTCTATTAAAGCATGGTCTAGCATGTACATATGCTCTGAGAGCAAACTGAATCCTCTGGGGACTTAGGAAGAGAAAAACCTCAAGCCCTGAGTCCCAAGTAGTTTTAGGTATAAGATAGGACTGCTGGCCTAAGATGGTTCCAAACATATGTTCCTTGGGGTACCAAAAAAATAAGTGGGGGCTGAAGAGGGGACTTAGGCACTGTGAGGGTCACCTCTTAATACGGGGCTGTTTTCAAGATAATCTGTTTTAGACTTAGCTATTTAAATCTTCTTTGGCTTTAGACTTTAAAAACATAAAGTAATAAAGAATCCACCACAGCTCTAGACAAGTGTTCCAGTGGAAAAATACCCAAACACTTAAAAGGAAGTGTATTTTATTACCTTAAGTACACCTTTAGCAAATATCAAATGGATTTCACAGCAGCTGGGTAGAAGAAAACGGTTTCATAGCGGCAGCAGTAGAAGATGCTGCTGATATCAGACTGCTGTAATCCTGCCTTTATAATTTATGACATTTGAGTAGACCTGTGAGATAAATTAATAAATCTACAAGGATCTGTTCAGTATTTCACTGTCCTCCACAGAAGCTGAAGAGTGTGCACACCATTGACCATGATTAGTAGGACACTACAGCAGGTACCAGAGGCCAGCTGCCACTAAGAAGATGATGGAGGGATCCTACCACGAGTGCCAAGTACGGTGAAGTAGCCCACATCCTATCTCAGCTGCCTCCAGGCACAACAGGTACAGAAGTTTCACAGTTCTTCCTATATTACAGAGAACCACGCGCTTGTGGCAACTTTGAGGTGTGCATCTGGGACTGCAGGCAAAGAAGAAGATGAGGCAAGAAGGGTGGCTGAAGGGACTTCAGCTCGTTGCAGCTCCCCTCTGAGCAGCTGCTTTACCCTCGAGTGGTGGCTTTGCACCATACCGCAGGTACCAGCCACATCCTATAGCACAACGGAACAGTCACAGGGAAGCTGAGCCTGCTGCCCTCTGTTCTCCCTCCATTGCAGCATATCTAAGACTTTGGCTGCAGCGTGTGCAGCACCCGTGGGAGAGGTGGCACGGTGGGATCCCGCTAGCAGCTCAAGGAGCCCGGTACCAGGGCAGGGGCTCGCTCTTGGCCCCATGTGCTACACGATTGGAAAGCCAGCCCAGGCAGCGCCGCCTGGCACTGCTATCACTCGAGGGAAGAAGGTCCCAGGACAGCCCTTACACTCCTGCTCTACCTACACAGAACATGTTCTTTCTGTTAATGGTAGCTCATGTTGAAAAGACACCTAAAAGCCCATTACAGAGGAAGCCACTGGGGGTACCTGATGTGGGGTAAATAAACCTTTCATAACTTACTAGGAAAACAGGAATAGAGGGTAAAAGTCCTTTACTCAAAGCCTGTTCTGAAAATAAAGAATTCTTTCACTCTCTTGTTAATGTAAGTATTGAGACAGTCCTCCCTTTCTAGTCTGATTTTCCCAGCCCATAGGGGCCCGCAACGGGTCAGTACCAGGCTTCACCCATCCTCCGTTGACACCATGTCTTTGATGCTGTCATTGGTAAGTGCTTTCATTAAATAAGAAACTGTTTGGATTATTTGCCACAATCACGTGCTCAAAATTGCTTGTTTTACAACTAAAAATTATCCCTTGTCCTAGCTGTCATCATCTTGCTTGTGAATCAGACTTAGGCTGACTGTCATGGGATGTGAATGAATGTTGGGCTTGACTTCAGCGCTGGCTCTGCAGAACTTTGTAGCCATGAGAAAACACTTCTGCACTGATGGCCAGCCCTCTCCCACACCAGGTACTGCAAACACAGCAAAATCAGTGGGGACACGTAGATTTCCAGCCTGCCATGCACAGGGTGTGACGGCTTCGCCTTGAAAAGATAGCTGTAACAAATGAAGCAGTTTTCCTTCATGAACGTATGCTTTCTGCTTTAATTTTTTGTGAGCAGTATTTTATATTTTCACATATATCCAGAGGCACATTTTAAAAGTCCCTTGGAAAAATGACACACATACTGTATTTCAGATTCAGTAATTTTATGTCACGCTACACAGAAACTTCAGTACTTTATAGCAACTGTATTTCCCTGGATGCATTTACCATCGCTGTTAGTAGGCT
>NW_009218654.1:37293-47065 GCF_000690835.1 Fulmarus glacialis
TAAGACTAAAAGGAACACATTTCAGAAGGTCTTTTTCAGACTACCAAGCAAAGTTGTTATATAAACCCTAATCTTCAGGCTAAAAAAGCCAGCATGAAAAAATTTCTCTCCCTTCTCCTCCAATCTCCCCCAAATAGCCCATCGTGATAATTACTGCCTTTAACCTTACAGTCGGAGAGCTCTGACAAAGGGCAGCAGATTTATACTAAAAGGAACACATTTCAGAAGGTCTTTTTCAGACTACCAAGCAAAGTTGTTATATAAACCCTAATCTTCAGGCTAAAAAAGCCAGCATGAAAAAATTTCTCTCCCTTCTCCTCCAATCTCCCCCAAATAGCCCATCGTGATAATTACTGCCTTTAACCTTACAGTCGGAGAGCTCTGACAAAGGGCAGCAGATTTATTTTAGATCTATCTACTCCGTCTTATCCAACAGCTCATAAAAAATAAAATTTCCTTTGAAAGCTCTTGCGCTCCCCAGCTCTTGGGCAGTTTTAGGAGGCAACATAACAAAAAGGGCTAGGAGCACCTGTACTATTTCAGCAGTGATCGAGCCAGGTTTTTGTATAACCTGTTTGACTCACAACAACAAACATGCCCTAAACCAAGCCAGAGCCCCTAGGGTTAGCCTGATTCTCCATGTACACTGGTCTCACAACCACACAGCCACCTGGCATCTTCCATACCCGGTGGCAACACAGGTTTCCTGCTGCAGCCTGACCCTGCTGCAGTGCCAGAGGAGTGGAGCAGGCAGGCCTGCAGCATCCATACAGCAGCTGATTTATTATCCTCTGGGCACACACGCATGACTTCCATTGCTAATAATAGGTGCTGCTCGCACAATGAGGGAGAATAGACTCCCAAACTGCTGCTGATGTTCGCTTGCCTCCTGATCGCTGCATCCCATGTGCCTCTGTTGGTTTCCATCACACCCTGCTAAGCGCTTTGCAGTTATTATGGGCTTGATTCTCCACTGCTTCTCACCTTGTGCAGTCATTTGCACCTATGTAAAGTGAGTGCAAAGTGAGTTTACATCTACTTTGCACAGGTGTAAATCATTACACATCCATGGAAGCTAAGACTGTGTATCAAAGCTGCTCTGGCCAGAAATTGCATCTCTGTTGAAGCATAAAGAATCCATAGAGAGCAGGTGATAGAATTACTCAGTAGGGGAGAATAATGAATACGCCATGGAGAAAGAGTCCTTTTGTTTTAGTACGAGCTTGCCACATCTTATAGCACACAACCATAGTTCTCAAAGGTGCAATGGTAATATGTAACTTCGTATTTTTTTTTTTTTAAGCAACCCTAACATTTGGTGTTTTGTTACAGGAGAATGGAGATGAAGCTGTGAATAAAACATAGCTAAAAGATACTGTTGAAAGAATTTCAATGGCTTGAAAGAATTTCTAGATAACACAGTTACTGTTAGGAGACAGATGCATGTCACCTCGTTTTGTAAAAGGACAGGTTCCTGCCTTGCCTGGTAGTGGTACAGAAAACAGGGCCTGACAGTTCTTTTTGATGGGAAAAAGGTGAGTGGTAGTTCTATCAGCAACCAGTTGATTTTGTAATTTAGGTTAATTGGTTTGAGGGAATCTGACATTGAGTTATGTAGATGAAGAGGTAAAGACAATGTTATAAATAAGTCTGCTGAATACTTACATGCAAAGTTCATGTCTATTAATGATGCTTTCAAAAGGTTTAAGAAAAAATAAAAGTATTACCTTTTTGACCTGAGTGCTCACAACTCATAGTCCAGTAGGTAGGTTCTGTTAGAGGGAGAAATTGCTCATTAAATAATATGGTTTTGAGGCTAGCCTCTTTATTCACAGTGATCATCCGAAGTTTTTTCTCCTCCACACAGGAGGAATTGAACAGCAGAGGGTTGGCATTCTGCTCAGTTACTTATCTGTTTTGTAGGACACCTGGCCAAAGAATTTCTTTTTTTTTTTGGAGCTTTTCACCAAGCTTGTTGGGTCAAGATTCTTAATTTCTTGCTCTTCTGTTCCATTCTGTCCCTACTTCCGACACCCAAGTCTCACAAAGGAAGACCAATAGAGACTTGTCTTTCCATATACGCATGTATAACAATGCCCGTGTTTCATATGGAGGCTGTTGACATTGAGATCCACAAAAGGACTTAACTCCTTCCAGCTGAAAGGCAGCAGCTACATTTAATCCATAAAAACACTTTTACGTCGTTGTCACCAATGCCATCAATGGTGGTAGTCTAGAGAGTATGTTCTAGACAAAAAGAAAAATGGTATCTATTGTAATCATATTTTAAGTAGTTATTGTTAAAATATAAACTACTACATAATTATGCAACACCCTCTTGTCAGAGTATTTTCATTTTGCTATTCCACAATGATTTTATTCCCATCCAAGCAGCAGTGAAGATACATAAACAAAACTTTTACCCCAAGGTGTGCTTCAGTAATACAATAAAAGATCTCAGAGACCTGAAACTTCTACTGCAATCAGGACACTTTCAAATCCTTTATGTTGTTGTAGCAATACTGTCTCTAAACTGTAAGTTCAGTATCTGTTAGCATCTCTTTCCTATATGAAAGGCACTTTAAAATCCAGAGAAGCAAACTGTGAATGGTCAGAAGAGCCTTTGTAACTCCACAAATGCTCAATTGTGTTCTGGTGACCATTGCAATGGTTTTCTGTCACGAGCTCACCCATGCTAGCTGGTGTTGTGCAGTATCTGCAAGCTTAGAAGTAGGAAACGAAGTCTTCCCCGATCCTGCACGCCCAGGAGGAGCGGCTGTGTCTGGACAGCTCCACTGTCATTGTGTCAGCGGAAATTCCTCCTTCACTCCCCATCTGCCCAAAGCACACTGCTTTTTTATTAGGAAATACTCTCTTTCTTTGGAGTTTTATTGCAGCCTGGCAGACTTAAGCTTGTCTCAGACCATCTGCAAACCCATGGTAGGGGCCATGGCTTTTGATGTGTGCAGCAGAACTTCCCCATGGAGGAGCCAGAGGAGATGGCCCCCTCAGGGCACATCACTGCTCCCAGGGTGAGCTGGGACATCCACAAGACAGATGCACCAGTGTCATGTGGAGATGCTTAAAAGCAGTTTGACTGTGTCTCTGCAGGGCTGTGCTTGAGGTATAACCCCTTGCCCCATGGCAGGGGGTAAGCAGCCATATTCAGTGGCCACTGAGGTCTTCATTCTGCCACTGTGAAGCAGATCTTTCTACCGAGGTCCACAGCTGTTTGTCAGACCCAGAGTGGAAAACTAGACTGCGGTGGTCCTTGCAGCCTTGAACAGGACATGGGGCTGCCCTCCTTCCTCTGAACAACCAGTGAAGCCCAAGGTGATGTGAGAGCTCAGTCTTGCCTTCCTGAAATTCCCAGATGCCCAGCATATCTCCTGCACTTGGCTTCAGTTAAGCAGTGAAGTGGCTGCTCCATGGCCCCCTTCCTATATTTTGGTCCTGTCCTGCTTGGCAACAAGAGGGCGGACAACTCCAGGAACTTCAGCAGCAAAGGTTTGTAAGCCATCCTCAGCACCAAATACCAAGCTCCCTGCATTTATCTCCACTCTTCTTTCCCTGCTGATTTTATTCTGTATATTTACTACCTCTGTTTGTCATGCTTTCTGGTCCTCATTGCCTTTTTCCCCCCTTTTATTTGCTCCTCGTCAGAAATGTCTAGCACACCAAAGAGGATCAGATTCCTGCTTCCAATATACCAACACTTGAGCAGCTAAAATCCCTTTGAGATCCTAGGTCTCAAAACAGGTTTCAGCCTCTGGGAAGTGATTTCTTTGGCTGGAAAGCTCCCGTGGCATGTCACTTATAATGGTGCCGGTCCCTGTTCTCTGCAAACCAGTTGTCTACAAATCATTTTGCTCACCTGTGCCGCATATTTATAAAGAATTTTCACAGGCAGGGTCTGTAAGACATGGTTTCCTGGCACTTACTCAGCTATTAGGCATAATGAAATCCAAACTGTTTATTAGCTCATCCACTATCTCGGCTATCCAGAAATCTAGCTCAAATTCCAGATGTCCAATTTGCAAACCCAACTTTCCCAACTGTTGGACGAATGCACGTTTCCCTGTCACTGTCTCCATTTGAGACCAATTAGTTGGTTCAGTTTTGGACAGTCTACTCCTTACTGTTTTTAGCCTGTCTGCTCTATTAATGGTTATCCTTGAGGCAGTGTCCACTTTTTCCACGCATTTCACAGATACTAGCAGATGATTTGTAGCGTCTCCTCCTCCTGTTGTTCAACTGTGAAGATCTAAACAAAAACCTGGGACCTTATTTGTGTACCTCTGGGCTTCACTGACATAATGTGGTGTCCTTGCAACTCTCAGACTGGGAAAGAGGCTTTTTACTAGGCTCTTGTGATGTTTTGTTCTGGCCCAGCCTCCTATTATAACAAGTTGCATTTTATAGTGAACATTTTCACTGTACCAGCACTTAACTCAACTGCTTTCTTTAGTTTTTGCATTATTGCCAACTTCTCTTGTTTTACAAACCAAATCTATCACTTTTTCTAATTGTTCAAAAATGCCACGGACCAGACTAAAGTCACCTTTTCCATTTGACATATCTGTGCTTACGGGGCTCATGGCAATTAATGTCCATCTTTCTTGCTAGCAGCTGCTTCCTTTCCTGGTTGGCTGCTGCAGAGAAAAAACTCAAATGGTGGGGCAAATTCCCCAGGCCCTTGGGGTGTCTGATTTCCTTTTGCTGATCTGGCCCTGCAAGTTGAAGTCCAGCTAAATGTGTATAAGTTGTTCCACTGCCCATTTATCCTGGGAGTCCTTGTTTGCACCAGATTATGCCAAGAACAGGTCTCGTCTGGTCCTCAGCCAGGCCAGAGGATTCAGCTTTCCCCTTGCTGCTAATTCTCTGATCTGGCTCTTTCTGCCTGATGGCTGCCTGCGCGCCACATCTCAACAGCTCCTGCAAACTTGGAGCACTCGGTTGTCTGTCGTGGACTGCTCTGTAGCACGGACAGAGCTGGCGTGCGCGGGCTGGCTGCTGGAAACCTCTCCTATTTCTCTTCCTAGCCACTCGCTTGGGTGAGATGCTGAACAGAGCCAAGAAGCCTGTCAAGGAGTTTTCCCTCAAAGAAATCAAGTTTTGCATTATTTGAACTGGACAATCTCTCCTTTCCCTGATTGGCCTCTGAGGGTTACAAATGGAGTAGAAAATAGTTTTACTGAGGTCATTTGGCTAACCCACTTGTGCAGCCAGGTGGCTGAGTGAGGTCTGCTCTGACCTCTGCCCCTTTCATTGCTTTCTCAGTACAGTTTCTGAGATCTGTCATTCCTTGTTGCTGCTCACGTCTATTAGCAGGTCTCGGGTTGTCAAGACACCTTTGAGTCTCCCTGGCTCCATGGAAATCCTCCTCGTTCAGAGCAGACAGGTCTTTGCTTCCAGCTATGGGGCTTCCCAGTCTGGCTAGACACTGTAGCTGTTGCTCCAAAAGCAATTTTGTCTCCACCTACAAGTCATCTCTCCACCATTATCAAGAGACTTCTGGATGCTTCTTCCTTCTTTATCTGATGCTTTCTCCTTTAATGATGCCTCAAGCTGCTGGCTGTAGATCAAGGGAGACCTTTTTGCCAGGGAGGGCTTGAATGAGCTCAAATGTTCTGAGGGTTGTCCCAGTGCTTTCCCAGCACCACACCGGCAACACAGGTAACACTGACAGCCACATGGCTGACATGGGACAGCTCTGTCCTTCTGCCTCCTGGCACCGTAGAGTCAAGAGGAGTTGAGGGTAGAGGGGGAGAGGAGCGCTGGTGAGAGGAGGAGGCAGGAACACTGCAGAGGGTGAGATGGAGGAGGGATGGAGGTAGAGCAAGGACTTTGGTTGCCTGCAGGCTCCGCAGGATGCAGCTGCAGATCAGATGTAACCTGTGAGCCCCATGCTTCCCACTTGGCTTTCAGATTTGCTTCCACCATGGTTGATTTTGGTGGCATCTCCATTACCCTATCTCTCTTGAGCCTGTGCACATACGGCTCCTCAGTTTCTCCTCCTGGAGCCTGGCTCTTGCTCGTGACGTGCACAGTAATGCTTTGCACTCCAGGCCACTCGCCAAAATTCAGAGTGCTGTGGGCTGTGTTGATCAGGAGATGAAGGCGATAATAGAGTCAGGCTTCTTTACTATGGTCCTCTGTCTACAAGGAATGTGCAATGTGCGGTGTCCCCAGACACAGGAGGAATTAGGAGCTGTTTTTTCATGTTACAATTGTCTTTTAATCAGCTTAGCCAAAATCTCTCTCCTCCCCCGCCCTGCCTCTGTTCTTGGAGCCATAATCCTAATGTTTGTTTAGGCCATGTCCTTGGCTTCTCTGATCTGCTCTGTCTTCTTTCCATAAACACACAAAAACAATGACCAATGAGATATGAGACACCTGTAAGTAGAGGTAATGTCTTTACATTATTTATGCAGGAAGGCATGTCTCTGCGTGGAGGCCACTTTGTATTTTCTGGTTCCACAAAGCATCTTGAAAGCTTTTGTTTCTTGTGTATATCCCAAAGAGATGGTGGCTGTTACATTCCTCCTTGACTCCTCTGAGGACAATCTCAGTGCTCGTCCGACTGTGCAATTGGCATCTCACTTTAAAGAAAAGGCAGGGTTGTGTTTTTGTAGGTTATTATCAGCCATTTAACCTCAGTGTCACTAATTTGCTTTAGCACTAACTAAAAGGGCACAAGATTACTACAAAGTCAGGTATCTTCATGGTGGCCTTAGCCTAGCCCAGTTAGATTGATGTCTGCAGACAAACCACTGCCCTACCTGAGAACTATCTTGAGACCATTAACAGAAAGTCACAGTAATGTGTAGGTCTGGGGGAAGGAGTACCCTCCTCTGCCCCTCTGAGACAGATTAGCACGTCACCATCAGAAAGGCAGCTCAGCGGCTTCTTGTGCCTGCTGTGGACAGCAAATGGAGTCTTCAACCTCAAGAACAGTCTATCAAGGTACTTCTGGCAATGCTAAATTCAATCATTAGGAAAAAAGTACTCAGTGGGGACCTGTTCAAGTGTGATGCAAAGCAGCATGGGTGGGGAAGAGAGGTAGGGAACCAAAGAGTGGCTGGACCAAAGCTCTGACTTTGTAATTCAAATGGAATGAGCTCAAATCCTTTGAAGGTTGTCCATTTGAAAACATTTCTGCTAACTTTTTTCCTCACATCAATTTGCTTATAGATTAATTTTTATAAGCTTTCCATGGGGGGAAAATTGATAATGTGACCCAAAATATTTCTTTTCCAAAAATGGCCAAGTTACAGTGGAAAAAACCAGTTCAGCCACATAAAGATGTGATAGTTATAAAAGCAATACGAGGGACTTGCACAGCTCTCCACCTGCAGCAGCTAATTAAGAAGCAGTGGCTGAAGCCAGGTCTTTCCCCTTCCTCGGAAAGGACTGCTTCCTGTCCGCCGGCACAGCAAGGTTTGGGGCTTGCTTCCGGGATTATCCACTGCCTCCAGCAGACAGCCGGCGTGGGGGGAGAGTTAAAAGTCCTTTCCCAGCAATGATTGCTCTGTCCTGGAGGCAGCAAATAATTGCAGAATTAGGCCCTAATTCTGTCTTTCTTGTAAGGTTGCAGCTAGGTGAGCGATCAAAGCAGCAGCAGTCTTAGGAAAGGGTTAGGTATTTATACAGCCAAATAAACTGGTCCAGCACCCACACCGGTGCTGTTGTGTTAGGTCTTCTACTTCCACGTGGAGGGACAAAGCCGGAGTAACTTGTCCTTGGCCGTGGTGCTCTGGGGCTCAGTTCCTTTGTCACATCTGCGCTGTCCAGGGCGTCCATAGGGTAGGTACCACGTACCGCAAGACATTTCAACATCTCTGGGCATTGTCAATGGTCACCTCTCACTGTCTCCCCTCCAACCCTTGCTGCTCCTCTGTGCCCTGCCTACCCCATTGCGCCCATACCCTGGGACTCCCCAGGTTCAGGCAAGATGGAGAGGATGCTGAAACCTCTACTGAAGACTGGACAGCCACCAGTGGTGGGGTGCCAGCCACGCAGCTTGTCTCATTGCTTGGAGTACATGCCAACACAAGCCGTCTCACGTGGACCTGGAGCTTGACTAGCTGGGGGCCACACCCTTTTTTGGGGTTCATGTTTGTGATCTCATTTTTGTAATGATTGATGCATGCTCTATATTTGTTTATAGACCATGGTAGTCGTCAACATTTAATGATGCACAGACAGAGCGCCAAATGCTGGATTCAGAGACTGCAAACACAGAAGAGATGAGCTGTGTGGCCCTCTTTAACTTTCCCCTTACTGTACCTCCATAGGCACATGCTGGTGCCTCAGATTTGTTCCTCACATGCCTTTAAGATCCAAGCCAGAACAAGTCTGCATGTCTTTCCTCTTCTCTCTCTATGTAACGTACCTCAGGCTGTAGCCTGAAGAAAGTCTCTGGGAACCACCACTGAGCATGGAGTATGATGCATCTTCTTAACTCATTTCACAGCCAGGGTCACCTGAAATGGCTGAGCTGAAAACACTTTCTAGCTCTGAACACACCAAAACTTAGAGGAAGGTGTGCTAGTCCCAGGAGGAAGGCTGACTGCTCCTTCCTGCACTGCTCTGGGTGTTAATATTATCTCCTGCTTCTACAGCCAGCAGTCCTCAGAGGGCTGCTCAGCACAGCCGGGCTTTCAGGGCTTCTCCTTGGTGGTCCAAGCTGGGCAGTGCTGGCAATTTGCTGCCACAGGGCGCTGGGCACGTCCCATCCAGGGGACAGGAGAGGGCTGGGCAGAGCGGCCAGTGTGGCTGCGATCACAGTGGTGCTGGAAACAGAGATCCTGCTGCCGCTGTGCTGTAGCTTTCCACGTCTCTAAAGGCAGGGTTTCACTTGGCAACAGACACCTAAATGGGGGTTTCTGAAGGTGGATGTAAACAGGTGTCTGAGGTAGAGGGGAGGTGTAGGCAGCTCAGCAAGGAGATCGTGCTTTAGGCAGGGCAGAATCTCTCTGCACGCTCCACCGGCAGTTTCGATGAGATGTCCATCATGTCGGTGGGAGTTTAAGTGCCTGGCTCACATGGAAACCTGCATTATGACTCCAAGATTTGGTGTCTCAAACTGAATCACGCCCGTGGGGGCTCAGCAGGATCTGTTCACATGAAGACGTGCTCATCTGCCTCTCGGCTGGCTCATTGTCCTGGAAGCCAGTCCTGGGAGTGCTGTAAAAGCCAGGCTGCTCCCCACATCTTGCATTCATCCTGCCTTTGTTGCTTGGGATTGGGGTGTTTGCAGTCCCAGCTCCTTCTGGGCACGCTCCTAGGAAAAGCCCGCGGGAGCGTGCCCAGATGGTGCTCTAAGCACTCAGTAAATGCCCTGTCATACCGGCTGTGGCATCCCAGGGGCACCCCTACGTGTTCCTGCCGGTAAACACCATGGGAAGGCATCAGATCTGGGCTTGACCATTCTGCACAGGCTGCTCTATGTAGCAGACTAGTGCAGCTAAGACTAAAATTTGAGTCCTTTCCCTGCCTGAATCAAGCCACCATTTGAACCTGGCCTTCTACCTCCCAGCTATCTCCTGCAGCCATTAAACCCTGACATCGGTTACCACCTCTGTCCTCATCCCAATGACATTCAGATAGAGCCTCAAGAGAAAGATGCTGAGTGGTAGGCTCAGATATTAGGCTGAACCCAAGTAATGTCCCACAGAGACCACTTCAGCAGCTGGTCTCAGGGCTAAGTGTCGCGTCTGTCGCCAGCCTCTGCCTAGTGGCAGGGGGAAACCTAGTGACCGCTTCCTCC
>NW_009218654.1:47096-86350 GCF_000690835.1 Fulmarus glacialis
TAGTGGCAGGAGAAAGCCTAGTGACAGCTTCCTCCTTCCCCTTTTGCGCTTGAGCCTCAAGTTCACAACGCGCCCCTGAACTTAGAAAGGGAAGGTATTTCTTGAAAGTCCCAACTCAGCTGCCCCAGCCGTGCATGAAACCAGTTGTCCTTGCTGGTCGCTGTGGTCCCAGCGCGCAGCACTAGTGTAGGTTTGTTCTCCACTGTCTGCACGTGCTCTCCCAGTGCCTTCTGGTGCCTCGCACAAAACCAGGCATGACCTCTGCCTGAAGGAATTCAACCAGGCAGCGAGATGTCTAGCTGCTAGAAAATCACCTGCAATTATTCACACCCTTAAAATTGCAGGAGCAAAATGAGAGCCTGCTTTTCAAAATCAGGTCCATTATGTGTCTGCAAAGTATATAATCTCCACATAATTCATCAACACCATTAATCTAAACTCCTAGGTACTGAGCTCAATAGCGCATGTGTTTTCCATGTGTGTGTAATATCAAACAAACCTGTGTTTAACTTGTCAGAATATAATCAACTTCCATTAATTACTTCAGTATGAAGTCTCCAGTACCAATGGTTCTTCATATAATCACTCAAAAAGCTTTTATTGGGGAGCTAAACAGCTCAATAACACTAATTAATTGTGTTTCTTGGACAACTGAGATTGTATAAGTGGAAAGGTGGTTTTGGTACATTTCCCACTACATTGATTTTCGCATTTCTGGAACGCATTTCCCCGTAATAGTCATTAGTGCACAGAGAGAAGAGTTGGAAAGGTGCGGTAGAAGCACGGCATTCCCGAAATATGATTTGAGATTTGTACTGGATCTGCACTGTTTGCCAGAAATTCAAACTCTGGCAAATAACTTAGCCTTCCTAGGCTGTTTGCCCAATAGGCTGAGTGAAAAAACCAGCAAACCTAAAAATCTGCCAATATTTATGTACCAGCGTGTGATTCAATTGTTTTATTGCAGAGTAAAAGTGACACAAGAGAGAGAGGAGGAGGGCAGAAACTCTGCGAGTTTGGGGGAAAAATATGAAGCATTTGAATGTTAGTGTTGAAGAGCTTTAAGACCTTTAATTAAACCACCCCCAAACTCACAAGCTCAACAAAACCGAAAAAGAAAGAGAAAGAGAGCAATTGCTCTCCCGGGGCTTTCAGGGCTTTACTTCTACACATATTTTTCTAATTCCACATAGAGGAACAAAGAATGTGCTTTTCCCACCTGAGAAGTGTTGTTTGGTGATTCATGAAGCTTTCTCCCTTGTCTGAAGCAGAGATTTCTCAGTTACGTACCCCAGGGCTGCGCCGTTGCAGAGCGGAAGAGAGCTGGCTGGGAGGGGGATTGCCGGTGGGGAGGGTGTGAGGCCTGGGGAGCATTTCGGATCAGCAGGATATTACTTAATGTCGTGTGTGTATGTATTTATATATTGGGAGTAAATGAATTGTTGCACTCAATGGCACGGAAAAGTAAATAAAAAGCCTCTCTCGGCTGGATCGTGAATGCTGGTTGTGGGTTTGGATTCGTGTTTCAAGGCTCCATTCACTGCTGGGTTTTATGTTTTCAGGCCCGCTGTGCAGCTCCAGTGTTATCTCAAAAGCACCATCTTTTTGTCTACACAAATACTCAGCAGCACTCAAAATACAAATCTTCTTATCCACATGTTCATAGCTTTTTTGCTTTGAAGTTTTTTCCCCCCCATCATCATAAAATACAGATTCCACCCAACGGAAATGTATGGCACAGTCAGCACCTTGGTAAATCAAGATCAAAGTGTGCTTAAATCCTATGAGATTATTCTAATTTAGTAGCTTATTCTTCTTTAGTAGTAAACATTGCCACAAAGAAGTCATCATTTAGTCCTGTGCCCTATTGAGGCAGGCTCTGTAAAACTCAACCCGTCCCTGGAAAAGCTTCCTCTACAAGGTGGCAAACATGTATTGGGAAGTGCGAGGGGAGAGGAAGAAAAGTTGCAGATAAATGTATTGCGATGCTTTGGTCTAAAAGGCAGAGTTAATTCAGACCTGTAATTAACCAAGGAATGAAGTTTGCACTTTAATTCAGTAGTTCTAAGAAAGTAATTAAATAATTAATAATAATAACGATTGACAGGAACTGGAACATCCACTGCTGTGATGCTTTTGCTGGTAATTTGAAAAATAGGTGGTCCAGCAATTCTAAGAAACAGAGAAAAAACTTGCCATTACAAATGTCCAGACTGTAATTTCTTAGAAGACTGATTATAGATTCTTGACGTTTCACTGTCTTTCATTCTGACTATGGAGTTAATACTATATTCTTCAGGCAGACCTATGAAAAGCCATTTGATAAAAAGCTGGTGCCAAGAGACAGACAACAGTATCAGTATTATGTGTTACTCCTGCGAGGATCTCATGAGACATTTCTGCCATTTCCGTAAGTAAGTATGTTTTCACAAGTCAGTTTTTGCAACTCGTGTTAAAGGAGCAGAATCTTAATACAAGAAAATGGATGTTGGCCTAAATAAAGAACTAGACTTGCAGTCTCCCTGAAATATTGGCAAGTCACAATCGGGGTCTCTTTAATCTCTGGCACCAGGTGGAGGTAGAGGGAGAAATCCATGTTCTGTCACTAACAGGTGATGTCCCATGTTGGTCAGAACTTTCAGATCTAGGACATCTGACTGGTTTCCATCCTCCAGTGATCGGTAGTTTAGTTTAATAACCAGCTTGCATTAGCAGTATCTGCGATATTCCTCTTTCCTACCTTGAGAGCCAAAGCCTATTTCTATCATGCTGCATTTGGATCCGTTTCAGGTTTCATCACCCTCCTGGACATTTCTGACCACTTATGCGATTCCTTCGCATCAAGAATAGCTCGTTCGGCACACACAAACAGTTGGATTGTCAGTCTTTGCAGCAAACACCTTGTGAATCATGTAACTGGCAAAGGAAGGGGATTGAATTTGCTATAGTCACTGGATCTGATACAATGGTAATAAAATTCTTGTCTCTTTTGTATCAAAAGTGATTGTGTATCTCTTTGGCTAATGGAATTGCCGGTGCTTGCAAAACCAAAATATATCTTATCGTAATGAATATATGCAAGACTCTTAAATTCTGATTTACTTTCCCCCTTTCTATTTCTGGCGCAGTCTCCACCTTTGTACAGAGCTTGACTTCGCTTGGCCTCCTACTCCCGCCTCCCCATTTCCCTATCCACTAGTTTCTTTCTGAAGTGAGCTGCTCATAGCTAGAAACATATTCAAAGTGTCCCTTTGAGTTAATATACCAAGTCTTTTCATACCCAGCAGAGCCTTCCTTCTGAATGATCCATCTTGTCACATAAGGAGCATTCCTGATGTTTTTTTACACATCCTGCCGGCCTGTGCACTCTCGCAGAGCAGCTCTGGGGATTCTCCAGCAGCAATTTCTTTGGCTTTGTGGCACAGAGTGCGATTCCCCGTTCGGACTACAGGCATTTGTTTTCCTGTTAGTTGGTGGCGTTGACCGCAAACCAGCCTGTCAAAAAGGGTGTCGGTTAACATGTTCCGCAGCCCCTTTTGAAGCTTGAGGCAAACTGTGAAATAATTTCTTCCCCTGTTGGCATCTTTTGTGAAACTAGATTTTCTCAGCAATCACCAGAGGCTCTGGAGCAAGTGTTATTTGAAGCAGCTTATAGGATCTGTTCCCGTGTTTTTCTTTGTGGTCTGTCTGCCTGCCTGTGTCAGGCTCCAGAACACAGTGAAAACGTTCAGTCTCCCATGACATTGAGTGGAGGGAATATAGGCTAATCCTGCAACACAGCCTTCAGAAAGCTCGGTGCAGGAACTCCAGATTCTGCTCAAAACAAACATACCTTCTGGAGGGTTTCTGCCCAAGTATTTTCTATGGAGGCCAAAAGCACTTACAGAGCACAGAGATTCTTCAGGAGTCATTCCATTGCACCTAACTGGAAATTTCCTTGCTTTCTTCTTCTGGCAATTTTAACTTTCATGTTAAATGTACATCCCTCTCTGTCAGCTTCCATGTTTTTCAAGCCTGTTGTCTTCCATCTGGGAGCCACCTTTGTCCTTTATGTTAGGCTCTGAAAGGCTGGGAAAGTTAAACAGCCTCCGATGGATGGCTGCCCGGTCTTCTCTGCTGGCTGGCTGGTGGGATCAGAACTCGCTGTCCTTCCTCTCCACTCTTACGCCTGGAATGTAAACACACCTCCCAAAAACAGAGGAATAAACCAGCTGCTATTCACTCTTTTAACCATCTATTGAGCAACAGACCTCCATGCCATGTTTATAAGGCAGACTGCTGAAATGGAAAATAAGGGTGGGGAGGCGACCTCGAGAGGCATCCTGCCCCAAAGTAGGATCAATTACACCTATTTAATTCCTGATTAATATGTCTCTAACTTGTTCTTAAAAAATCTTCAGTGACGGAAAGTCTCCCACCCACACAGGCAATGTACTCCAGTGCTTCCCCATCTGATCCCCCTTCTTCTGTTGGCATGTTCTACCCAGTAACTCACTCACCATCTCCTTTGCTGCAATTAAAACCCATTATTACTTAACTGTACTATAGTACAAAGAGCAGACTATGTCCTTTGTCTGTCTGCTGGCCACATATACCTGAAGATTATTATCTTCTCTACACCTAATAACCCTAGATCAATCAGTCTTTCCTTCTAGATCATGTTTATCTCCTTTAAGCGCAGGCTCAACAGAGCTCAGCAGAGCACAAGACATTCACTTACATGTCATATAGTCCAACACCTAAATACACAACCCAGTGTGTCATTTCTTTTTTCATAATAGCAGGATGGTTTTGGATCGTCTTTACCTTGTGATCAGCCGTCATCTTCTCCTGCAAAACTCCTAGCTAGCTCCCCATGCTCTATGCAGTTCATCACTTTTGTTCACAGGTCTTGTGATGCAGTTGATTAATTGTGTAATTTTTCAGGCCATTTCTCCAATGTATCAAGGTAATTTTGAATTCTAACCCTGGCCTCTCATGTACTTGCAAGGAGCACCAAGTTGACAACAAAAAATGTAACAAGATTCTGGATTGCAACAGCTCCACTCTTTTCTGCTCAAGACCACCATGAAGAACAGGTGAGGCAGAGGGAGCATGCCCTGGCAGCAGCAGCCAGAGGCCTTTTCTGGGCTATATCCCCCCTAGGAACTGGTTGTATAAAACTAATAGCACATATCCCACAGCTGGGGAACCTCTGCTTTATTCCTTTAGCCAAGCTATTGATGAAAATACTGAACACAAACAGCCAAGGACAGACCTCTGTGGAAGTCCTTGATGCATACTTCCATCTTGACAATGAGTCCCTGATAACTTCTCTGAGTATGAGTTTTCAACTTGTTTTATACATTCTCAATGGTAATTTCAGCTCCGTGATATTTCCTCTGCTTATTTATGAGAATGTCATGTAAGACATTGCCAAAAGCCTGAGTCCCAGTAGCTTTCTGATCTACTGCAAATCTTTCATCCACACAGTTTGCTGTACTGTCTCAGGAGGAAATCAAATTGGCTTGACGCGATTTGTTTATGAGAAGGCCATGCTGACTGTTACTTCTAGCACCTTGCTGTCCTCTAGGTGCTTACGCACAGCTTGGCTGGCTGTTCCTGCGGTTCCCCGAGACGTCAGCCAACCGTCTGGACTTCCCTGGTTTGTCCCTTATGTGGATGAGTAGCACATGTTTTGGAGGCGCAGTGGACACCCTTGTACAGTGCAAACAGCCAGATATGGGGCTACTTACCCTGCCCGACTGGATCAAGAGCAGCTATGTCTCTTACTGCCCCGCTACATGCATTGCAAAGAAGGTGTGGGCAGGATCTGGGTGCAGGTGAGCCTCAAGCCTTTGTTCTGGTGGTTTCATGGTTGATCTGCAGGGACTGGAGAAGTAGGTGAAACACACGAAGGGGACTTGGCTGCATCTTAGAGCACTTTGCTTGTGATCTGCCCTCCTGTCTGGGTTGGTGCAGCAGTGCCTCAGGCTAGAACGATGCTGAATCACCAGCACCCGAGGGCTCACTGCTCAGTGTGTCTCTGAGCTACAGCTTCTCTAAGTGTACTTCCTACCTAAGCAATGGGAGCCACCAAAACAAACTACCGAAAACAAGACATCAAAGTATGTTACCAGGATTCTCAGTAAGAGGTGAAAAGCTGAGTCTCTGGGACCTTTCATGCTCAAGTGGAAACCAATATCAAAGCTCCATTGGTTTTGATGAAAGGAGAATTCAGCCCAGGGGCTGTGACATTTAAGACTTCACAGACGAAAAAGTAACGAGTCCTCACGGTTCTACATGGAACTGTTTTTCTTTTCATTCTCATAGAACAGCTTTAAAAAATTACACTTGGCATTTTGTTTCCATGCTACCATTTTGTTGCTGTTGAGGGAATGCAGCAAGAAGTAGCTAAGTATTAGTTTACATAATAATGTTTCCACATGCCTGTATTTAATTTCCAGTTGTAAATCCAGGTTCCACCAAATCCCACTCTCATGCTGGTACATGTCCTTGTGAAACAGATACAGGGAATATTTTATGTTATAAATTGGGTATAGAGTTCCCACCTCAGCTGCCCATTAGGAAATTGGAAAAAAGATTACAACCTTCTTGCATTTTTGTTCCTGAAAAGGCATCTGACTGATGCTTCTTAGAAGATGTTTGATATTGACTGCATTATATAAAGATGCATATATAGTTGTTTTCACAGTAAACACTTTTATTGCAAGTTGCCTTGTTTGAGATAGCAGTAACAGAAATGTGTTTTTCTAGGAACTAAGACCATAAAGGAAAGCTTTTCTTTAAAACGTGAGAGAGGGTAGGTAAATATAGCTTGTAACCGCGTAACACTTCACACACTTCAAAGTGACAAAAGCACCAGACTTTCCAGCTGGAGTCCCCTCCAATTTGGCCCTGGGCATGGCCTGATGACGTTAAGCCAGCCTGGGTAAGCTGGTCTCAAGAAGACCTTTCTGCTACAGGCACCTTTCTCAGCAGAAGTCAGCTTCAAAGGTGTAGTCAGGGGATTAAAGGACTAGAAATGACTAAGATTTTCTTTGCTGTACATCTTGAAATGTGGAGAGTCACTGCTGGCTCTTTGTTTTTTTGTCGCATTAATTGCATGTGGCTTCACTGCCAGTGAAGTGTTGCAGCAAGTCTCGGACCACTTTGAGTTTTCTCGTTGCCATTACACTGCTTAATGCCATCTGAGAAATGCATTTATTATTGCTATTGCAGTCTCTTTTAGTGATGGGGATGCCATCTTCAGTCTGACACCTCTGCCTTCTTTTGCCTTCTCTATTATTTGTAATCAACAGGCATGAATTAGCATCACGTAGGTTCTTCCATTACCACACTGGGTGTCTGGTCTCCAAGGATGAGGAGTACTAGCAAATGCTATGCCTGCTGTCTTCATTTTCTGGGCAAATGCAAATTCTTTTCATCATCCCAGAGAGCAACAAAAGTCTCACAGTTTTCCCTAAACCTTATTTTTTTTGAAGATACTGATACAAAGGTGACTTACAGCATAAGCAGCATTGTGTTTGCTGAAGTGATTCAGCATGAAAACTAATACTTTCAAAATGAAGTACTGAGATATAGACTTTTATATCCACAGATCATCATGCAAAACTGCGCTTATTTTCAAAACGCTGAGACTTAAAAATTCTTTCATGCAACTCTGGGGGGATGTATTTTTCCATCCTGTGGAAATTTTTGAGATGTTAAAACTTTCTGGTTTTAAACTGGGTTGGAAAGTGTAAATATATAAACAAATGAATATGAATAACCAAAAGAACATTTTTTAAAAGTCAGTAAACATAATTCGGTAACCTCAATATTTTGGTAATTTCAATGATTTCTAGTTTGGCTTTGATTTCAACCTTTTTTGCTATAATTATCTTACATTTCAAGACAAAAAAACATTAATCTGGAAAACTAGACTTTTTCATGTAAAAAAAGAAAGAAATCTGGGGGTTTGATCATCTCCAAGCTTTCTTAAAAGAAATCCAAAGAAATTAAAGGCAGTTGTCCTGTTCCACAAAACGTTTCCATTTTGCTGACCTGGCATTTAATTTGCAAAGATCTGACTGAAATGCTGCTGACCACTTTTCACGACTACACTGGTTGCTGTTGAGTACTTGGAACATTTTAAAATCTGGCCACGTATTTTGTGGCCATTTCACAAGATCCCCAAAGTTAAGAGTCACATTTTAACTGCTGCCCAAAGCATTTAGCCATGGATTTCAGTTATACACCCTCACTCCTCCCTGTGAATAGAAGGCTGGCTTCTTTTTTCTCTGTATGTGAAGACCGCAAACATGAATGGGACATGTACCGTTGAAGAGGAACCCATCTGCGCAGTGCAGTGAAGGCACTGAAGCCCCCAGCGTGGTGTCTATGTGTCTGCTGTCCTCTTCCACCACACCAGCACACAGCAGGGATGTCTTTTGCTGTATGTCTTCTGGTTTTCTTCTGAATGTGATGAGCACAGTTCACGGTTTTCAGGTCTGGCAGACGATTTCTCAAAAGGGTATGAAAAAGGAGAATAAAACCCCTTAGAGTGAAGATTCTCATCCTCACACCAGTTAATATGAGGAAGACCGGACAGCTTTGCTGAACATCCCCAAGTCACAGGGATGGTACCGAGTGAAACATTTTATCTCACACCTGAACTTCTACATCCACAAATTCCTGGACTGCAAGAGGTCTTTTTTAAGCTGGAAAGAGATATTTCCCCCTTCCTAGGATGAGGTTTTTTAGGTGCTTCAGTGTGCTCCTCAGTTGATGTTGCAGAGGAAGGTAGGTAGTGGTAGCCTGATCCCATCAGGTCTCTTCATGGTGTGGGACCCAATGGTTTGTTTCCTGCGAGTGTGGGTTTGTCTTCTCTGACTTTAGCTGTGTCAGGTTTGGGCATCTGGTCTCAGTTAGTAGCTTATTCTCCTGCTGCAGTCAGTGAAGAGATGGAAGTGCTGCAGAAGGTGATGGCTGCTCTGGGACATGTGCCCGAGATGCAATTTTCAGTTATGGTTAACATCAGATACCTACAGTTCCTTAAGCGCATCAAACTGAGTGTGCCGCTTACAAAAGAGCACTGCTCTCTCCTACCTTCAGAGCCTCATAGGAGCAGGGTAAGCAGTGAGGGACATCTTGTAGACGTGATCCTCATCCCACATTCCCCGGTTTTTAGAGCATTTCCCCAGGGGAGAGAGCCAGCCTCTCTGCATTGACCAAACCCTGGACGAGGTTTGCCAGGGCTCATGCAGGAAGCCTGTTAGAGAAAAGATCCTGCATTCCAGTTCTTCACAAACAAACTATCCTTCTTATGCTCAAGATAATGTGCCTTTACCGTAAAGAAAGAAATGTCCCTAATTTGTGGTTATTTACAGCACTGTAAATCAGGCACATGCCACGAAGTACCAATAAAAATTGTTTAAAATCAGCCTTAAATAGCTAAACTCTCAACAGCAGCTCATAAAATGAGACTTGGCAGTTCTTAGGTAGTTATGGTTAAATTGACAGTCCTTTTGGGAGTTAAGATAGCCAAAAGCAGTAGTAGTTAGGAGTGAAGTGATAGATGGTGGAGCTTGTTGGTTGAAGAGCCTCTATTGCACACTCCTGAGACTGCCTATGTTCAGTGGCTCTGGGCTGGGAGAAGGGAGATACCAGACTTTGTCAGTGAACACCGGCTTGTTGAATCATACATCCTTCACCCATATGGCCCTAGAAACTGCAAAGCCGGAAGAATGAGCTTTGGCATGAAGGATCCCATTGCTGTCTGCATGTAACAGGAGACTTTTCAGGCAGGAAGAAAGATAGAAGGAGAATCAAGTCCAAAACTGGCTGAAAGGAAAGCTAAGGAAATCTGAAGAAGGGACCAACACCACGAATGAAAAAAAGCCCATCCATAAAGAAACCAGATCTCAGCTCCTTTTAAAAAGTCAGGTGTGCGAGTTATAGTAGCCTTGAGCCAGGTCTAACTTCCGCTGCCAATAACCACTTCCACTGCCAATAACCCAAGCTGACATAACAGCAACATTAAGGAGGTTCGGGATTTTTTTTCTGTTGCATTAGGCATTCATGTCTCTTTTCCACTTCTTTTTTTTCTTCTTTTTTTCACAAGGTACTTGTATTTTAGCCAACCTCCTCCCTTCTTGTTAAACAAGAGGAGTTTCAAGATGGGGCCCAAACCTAAACACTGGCTCAGCAACCCAGCACTGTGAAAGCCGTGGGTCTGCATCTCAATTCTGCTGCTAATGGGGATCGAGCACACCCAGATGCTGGCAAACCAGTTCGTACAATATGAACTCCCATCCAGGCTGGATTACTGTTGCCTCCCTTGCAGTGTGTCAAAACAGTGCTCTCGGGCAATTCAGCCCTTTGTGCCATGCTTCATCTCACTTTCCTGCCCTGGCTAAGTAGGCTAGGTAGGGATTGCACCACAGCAGTTCCCAACTATCAGTGTCCTACACACAACAGCTCAGCCATGCAGAGCAGTATTATTGTCCTCTTTGAAATGCTGCACCAAAGCACAGAGAAATTTGAGGACATTGCTGTGGACAAGTGAAGGCATAGAACAAGCAATGGTCCAAAAGCTGCGCAGACATATTTGCACCATGCTGAGTCCAGTCCATGCTCTGCTGGGGACCTTCATGTAGCAGCTCAGGCTTGATGCCAAACTTGGTTACCCAGTTTCTGAACTAGATGGCGTTTCTGTCCAGCTGGCTCAGAGCAGGCATGCAACTGTCTGCGCTTGGCCATAGAAACATGCCTTGGCCCTCAGACTTTCAGAAATGCTTGGATTTGTTAGGTTAGGAGCCTGGATCCCTTTGAGGTTCTTTCTGATTCTCCAAGAGTCTCACAGATTGTTCATACTAACATGGGAATAAACCAGGGGTCTGTCATGCTTGAAGCTGTCACTGTGACCACTGGGCACCAGTTGGTGCCCACTGGACTTTAGAGGTGCTTGTGGAGTACTGGAGGGTCTGGTGTCCTCAGTCGGTGCCAAGTCCAGCCTCCATTTTCTTGCAAGTAACAGGCCAGGGTTTAAGAAAATGTAGTCACACTAAGGACTGAGTGGAAGCACAACTTGAGTTGAAAGCTTCATAGCAGAACGCAGGATTTCTCAGCAAAACACGTTGGTATGTGTGAGAAAGTCAGCCATGATAGAAGACAGCTGCACCCTTCCCTTTGCCACACAGCAAGCGGGCATCTGATGCAGTACCCAGCCCAAGGAGCAGTGACAAGCTTTGCTGTTGTAACTGCTTTTCTCTCCTGGCAGCACCGGGATCCTGGCTCTGCCAGGGCTGCTCTGAGATCCTCAGTGCTCTTTTGAATGCGGAAATTAGGAATAAGTCTTGTATAGCCCTGGTGGAGCTCAACTTATAGGAGCTTTGTTGCAGTTTTGGGAGGCTGGATGACTAGTCACGCTTACTCGCATCTTCCACCCCACACAGGGGACTTACCAGCAGATACACCCATCTCCTCCAGTCCTCGGAAGCCATGCAGGGGAATATGGCCCAGGGCTTCCTCAAGACCAAAAGAAACAGAGGCATCACTGACCCTGAAAACCTCTGGAAGGATTCCTAAAGGAGGGTCTGAGCTTGCTGGCTGCAGCCCCGCTGCCTGGCAGTGCCTTGATAGGCAGGGTGTGGTGTGCCCCAGCGGCATGCTACCCGACAGCCCTGACCGGCCCCGAGTGATTCCTCACACCAGTATTCAGTCACTGTGGCGAAGCAGGGAGAGAGGCAGTTCCCTGTTACTCCAGAGCATCCCCAGGACAGCCACAAATTCCTTTCCCCGGTGCAGGTCCCCTTTCGACTGACGCAGAAGGATTCCCACATTCTCTGCCACTGCTGGGTACATCACAGGGGGTGCAAAGGAGGACTTTCCAGGCATTAAGAGTATGGTGAGTTCCAGAAGCTCATGATTATCAGAGATCCCACTCATTTTTATAATCAAGGTTGCTTTCTGTAATAGCATCTCACATTTGGTGTTGTGGATCTCCACTGATGGGTAATTTAGGTGGATAAAAACATCATTCATCAAAGCCAGGGCACATAATGAAAAATTAGCTGAGTGAAGTGATAATGAAGAAACAGCTTTAAGCCCACATAGCCTACCCCCTAGGCTAAGCTAAATCCAGTCTTCCTTGCACAGTACAGAGGTGCTATCAACCTCCCTTCCCCACCTCCTCCTTCTAACCCACAGTGCAGTGGTTACTTCATGCACTTGCATGTGGGTATCCAAGTCTAGCTGCCACCCTTTGCCAAACTCCAAGTTAAAACTTAAGCCACCAAGTTATCAAATGTCCTCAAAGTGCCTATGTGTTGTCCCAGGACTTGCTCTCAGTCTCCCTGGTGGAACTGCTTCACCTGGCCATTTAATTTATACATTAGGCCATCAGCTGAGAACATGAGGCCACAAAGTGAGAACTATAGCTCAGTGGCTGTAGCTGTTGTATGACGCTGGAAGAGGAGACTGTAGTCCTGATCCCAATGTATATTCGAACCACTGAGCAACCTGGCAAAATTGGAGCTCCCCTTACTCTCAATGGTTTATAAGAGGTTGGGAGTGCTCAGCTCTTGCAAATGATGTGACACTAGTAGGTGGGAGCAGAACGAGTTGGTTTCTTCATGTCAGACTTGGGTACAAAGTAGATTCCAAGAAGCTCAGCATCATTAGGATGTGGATGTTTCTACGCATTCCCAACAGCAAAAGTCAAGCTGTACATACTCCCTCAGGAACTTGCATATCAACTGAATATCCAAATCTCCACTGACATGCTGGATGGCCACAGATGTTACAGTGGTATACGTATATACGTATATCACAGATAAAAACTCACAGATAAAAACCTGGAAGTGCCAAGTGCCCACCAAAACCTTAGTTATCACCCCTCCCATGCAACTGGAGGAACTTTTCTGAGGCACAAAAGTTAGTAGACCAGTTGCACTGGGCTCTCATTACTATAAGCACTGAACTTCTAGATGGGCTGATTGCATCTCCTTCTCCACCAAGGCTCCACAGCTAGAGTGTATCCGTACGTGGTACTGTAGACAAATGTAGCCTGTACTCATAAAAACCCCTAAATGACCAAAGTCCTTCTCAGCTCATGGACCTTCTCCAGTGACTCAGGACAGTGATTAGCTATGGCTTCCCCCTGCACTCCTCCAATGTGGAGGATTTATAAGCATCATGCCATGTTGTCATTAGCAGTCATTAGCCTAAACTTGCTGAACAGTCATTTTCATCAGGGATGTGCTAAACTACTTGACAAAACTGTGCACCACAAGGTGTATTAATCAAAAGACTAGCATTCCTGTTTTGTCTTTGCCTATCACATGGTTGTATCCCAGTATAGAGAAACTCTGACTATAACAAGAAACCAGAAATGCAAATGACTAAGGACAGATAAATGAATATTTAATTCAAAGCATCAAGATGTTGTTTGCAGTTATTTATTTTACTAAAATGGTTACATATGTTGAAACAAAGAAGAGCAATAGTAATAATGTTTGTTTTTCCAATATCATAAATAATTATTGAGTCTTCATTAGCTGTTGGCTCAGCACTGATCATGACTTTTGTTATTTAAAAAAAGACACACACATAATTCATTAGAATTTGTGTTTTCAGAAAACTCTAAAGCAGCAGTAGAAAAAAAATAAATTAAAGGAAATGGTAACAAGAAATTATGCCAAGTATTTCTTAAATTTAAAACCCACTTCATGTGTTTTACAGATTATTCTTTGTGCTTTGATCATTTAAAAAAAGAATCATGAACAAGTTGTTTATACAATGGCTTGTCTTCTCCAGTTTTACTCCAGAGAAGTCCCCAAAAGTACCTTCTTTACATGACAGATTTTGTTGTTGTTTATACAGACAAAAACACTGTGAATATTTCTAACAGAAAAGTTTGTCAAAACCATCAATTTATTGTCACAAAATATTTAATACCAGAATAACTTATAATAGTATGAACAAAAGTGAAGTATTAACTCTCCGCTATTAGTTATAAACTCACATTATTATGTCAAAATCCAGTAAAGTATCAAAATTTAATGTCATGGAATCTTAGACACATAATGATGCAAGTCAGTAAAACATATACTTCAACTGTTCATACAGTCATGACATACATTTCTTGCTTGGCACTTTAAGTCAATGCAAATCAGCAATTTAGAAAACAAAGTAAAAATATATATGTACAAAATATTTTCATATCAAATCATTTTCATTGTACACTAAATAAACCCAACAACATGTTATGTTACATCAAGAAGTTTCCTAAGAAGTCACACCAAGGCTGATATTTGCAATGTATCTTGACTATTTTAGTGCAACTGGAACAGCCTCTACTTGCAAGTTAGTTTCAACATTAGCACAGCCCTGCTTCCACTGAAGTGGGAGTTCTGCCATTAAACTCAGTGGGAGCAGGACTAAAGTCTGGTCTTGTTCATTGATGGCTCACCAAAAAGAGAAATGAAGAAAAGGATAAGGAGGAAAAAACCTGACAGGATACCCACAGGAAAAAATCCAAATCCTAGCAACAATCAGCTCTTTTCCAGTTTTCTGTAACTGATTCAGTATAAATCATTTTTGGCTTTGCCACAGTTTATTCAAGCACTGTAAACCTCATTAGACTATTGTTATATGACTTAAGAATAACTTGTACACCTCCCAATAAAACTTAAAAATAAATCTGGTTTTATGCTAGTTATTACACTCAATAGCAGTCAAGTTTAGAGACATTTATTAATAATGGTTTAGTATCTACTTAAAACCCTCCCACCTTAAATGCTAAGATTTGTCACTGTTTCATTTCCCATTTGTATTTCTAGTTTGGGCTTTGATAGTTTATATTATAGCTTTTTTTCACTGAAATGTGAACTGTCAATCAACTGTCCTCATTTATGCAGTGCATGCAAAATTAAAATGTTTAAACCACATTAAAGTAGTAATTTCCACCACGGAAACTTTTTTGAGCTCCGTTGCAAATAATAAATGGAGCTATAGATTTAGTTTTGTAGAAGAAGAAATCAATTTTACTTCTATCAAAACTTCAGTTAAGACACTAGCAAAGCTTTAAAATTATAGAAATTCAACTCGAATTTACAGCTAGTCTGGCTAGAACCTTCTCAACTAGAAATCTTTAATGAGCCACACAGCTGGGAGCATAGGTGTAAGTTCAAAATAATCTGAACAATTAACTTATCTCCTAAATTTGTGTGTTCTAAAGTATTGCACTTTTCAAAGGAATGATTTTGGTATTTTAATATACTGCATATACAGGTAAGAAACATGCATAACAACCTCATTGTCACTTTGACAAAACATACTGTACAATTTTTATAACACTGTTGATTAAAAAGAGAGAAAATGATGTAACAATTTCATTAAGACTCGTCAATTTGTACAAGTCAAATAAGCACAATTCTCCAGGGCCTTCAGCAGTAATGTGTTTAGCCCTAGGCTGCTTAAGCCCATTTGGAATAATATACAAAGTTTAAGCATTATGGCATTGTCATTTTGAGGCATAATACTGTTGTACTATGCCCACGTTATAGCTTATTTTTTGAAAGCAAGGCACTTACTGTAATAGCAATGCAAACATCTTATGCGCACTTTGATTAACATAAAATAAGTTAATGTTTTGATAAAAACAGGTTTTTTTATAATTTACATGCCTTTTATAGAAGCAATTGAACATTTCATTTAATACAATGAAAACGTCTGAGTCAGAAGGAACATTATTTTTTTAAACTGACCATACTGTAAAAGGGGCCTATTTTCCACATTTGCCTCATATTTGTGAATCTGATTTTGCTGAAAACCAATCCTGTGAGGAAAATGTCCGTTTGACAGGAAAAAGGACCCATCTCTCAAAACTGCTGAACTAATGGCACTTTAACAGTCTTTACTTCTGATATATGTGATGATTTCTGAATGATGCAGCTGGTAGTTCCCTGCAGTTTATCCTTCCCTTGGGCAAGGTTCGTTAGGGCCATAGCTGCGTTGATCTCCTTCCAGTATGTTTCATCTTTGCTGGTTCCTTTTCTGTTAGCTGCGCTAGATTCAAGCAATAACAAATATTTACATGTACAGCTTACATAGCTACGTGATGTCAGGAAAACCGTAATAATAATAATTTTGGAAAACTGTGAAGAGCCTTACTCACCTTTCACACTTATTTGGTCCATTCTCCAGAGTTTCTGAAAACAGAAAAAAAAAAAGATGTCTATTTTCTCTTAATAGATTTTAAAACAAGCAAGTTCATGGAATAGGTATATGGAAAAATAACCCAAGATTGATTCAAAAATTAATACTAGATTTCCAAATAAAATCTTTATTTTGACATATATAAAGGGCCAGCTTCATGCAAGCGTCTGCCTGGAGAAATCTACACTGAGCTTGGAGCAGGGCACATGTCAAAAAAAATGCTGTGGGGAGGTTCCTGAGACATGGCCTTACAGAAATAGGCTTTGGTGAGGCAGAACCTCACTGAGCCTCACCAGAACCCGATGAGACTGGCAGAACTGGTGCTGAACCCTGCCCAGCGCATCCCACAGCAGCCTATGTCTGGGAAAAGGTTATCTTGGTAATAGTGAGAATAAAGCCGGTCTTGGAGGTTCACCTACATTTTGCAGGGTGATAGAGCTAGTTTTTCAGAACATAAATCCCAAGGACATAAGGAATTGCAAAACCTAAAAATAAAAATCAGCTTCATTGCCCTTCAGTGAATGCCTTCTTGTATGCACTAAAAATAGGACTTTCACCCATGCACACATGATGTGTGGTTTTTAATGCGCCCCTTGCCCAGGCTGCGACTCAGTCACAGAGGCAGGCTGAGAAGGGTACAAGTAACAAGCACACCTGGTTAACAGCCTTCAAAGATGAAATTGCATCACAGGCATAAGCTACACTTTCCCATCAAGAGTCACATTTGTTCATTCATTAAGTCCCAACGTCGCAGAGAAGCCAGAAGTATTTACCAGGCAGAAATGTATAAGCTTTATTCAGTGGGCTTGCTATCCTGACACAGAAACACATTATAGAGGAGCGAGAAGCTGACGCCTAACTGCAATACCTATGGAGAACCAGTCAAACAAAAGAAACAGCAACGGCATGAGCATTAATGGCTACAAGACCCCAAAAGCCCCCTAAACACAGCATAAATCTCATAAAGTAACGTGCTTCTTTATGAGGTTGGATTCCCAACTAAAAATCAACCTTATTGCTAGATTTCTATCAGATTATTAATTAAAAGTTGATCTCTTCCTTAAACTGAGCTTCCAGTAGAATAGGTTTGAAAGCACGTTGCAACCCTTGTAGCTCTCCATTTACAAGCGACTTTGCCCACCACCGACCCGCAGCCCGTTTTCTCATTCAGCCAACCCGCGTTGAACAATTCAGCCCAACCGCACTCCCCAACACTTGGAGGTGACCACTGAAGACCACAGTCTCACCAGAAGAAATATAGGAAACCAGCTGTAATTTCAGAGGTCAGATGTTTGCCAAGCTGTTTGATTTAACAGGCCTCCATCCTTTTGCAAAACAGCTTTATAAATAAATGTCCACAAGTGACCAAGGTTTACATTTTGTTCCAAAAGAGCACATCTTAAATCAGTATCTCAAGCTCTCCTAGATCAATGCTTGAATGGGATTCAAGAGGGGGAAGTTCAACCTATGCAGAGGAGAGGGAACCAAGGGAAAAAGAAACATTTGATCCAAAGAGAGGTACTGAATGACACCAAGAGTCTCTTTCTTCATGCTGTACTTGGCTACAAATAATTTTTCAGCCCTGCTTCATTTTTTTTTAGTAGAGACAATTTTAAAGAGGAGGTTTAGGACTGAATAGGTCAGTAGGTATAGAAATGGAAATGGCAAGTAATAGAGAACGTCGCTGCCAGAGCAAACCTGGATATAAATACACCTCTCTCAAGCATCTGTCAGCTTCTTTTGCTGTTGGAAAATATTTCCTATGAACAAAAAAATTGCTTGTACAAACTTCTGAGGAAAGTAGGTGTGAATGGTGACACACATTCCAATTCCAGCGTTTATTTGAAGGAGTATTTGCAAATATTTTTTACTGGTGTTTAGCCAGCTCTAAAAGAAAGCGGCTTGCCCATGGTATATAAAAGCAGTAGCAAAGCTAAAAAACAAAATCCAGGAGCAAAGAGCTATCCATTCTTTAACTTTGCTGAACATTTTTCCTGAATTACAAGTCTTTTTTTATTCCATTCAGATTTAGGCCGAAACCAGGACATTTTTCAAACAAATAATTTATGTCAAAGAAACTCGAAACTGGGTTACAATAAAACCATCATTGATAATTTGCAAAGCTCTTGCTAATAACTGCTGTAAAAGCATGTTAGTACAATGAAGTCTGAAAATCCATCATTTCAAAGCACAGGCCCCCTTTTTCTTGCCAAAAATCCTTTTCTGCTGGACCAAACCTCTGACAGCATATCCCAGTTTGCACTACCAGAGCATCCAAGCAGCTCACATCTGTCTGAACAGCCCTTAGTGAAGGAAATAAGTATTACCACCATTTTTTGGATGGGGACAACCACACTGAGAGAGACAAAAGACCATTCCCCATGCTCTCCTTGACATCTTGCCCGTCAAACCAAATTGATCCAACTCAAAAGGAAGAGTAGGGTTCACCTCACTTGCCATGAACCTGCCATCTAAGTCATGTATCTTTATCCAGGCTAGTTGTCCAGACTCCCTTCACAAACAACAGAGATGTCCTCCAAGAAGTGGTTTCAGCCCACCCATCTAACACTGCAGTCCAATATCCCTGAGTGCTGCTGCAAAACCAGACTGTGAAGCCCTCTTCTGTGGCCACCTCCTCCCACTGTTTCCCTTTGGGCAGCATTATCATCCATGTGGATATGCTGGGAGCTGGATGAGGGGAGGACCGTATCTCTCCTTTGGAGATTAAACTGGTGGTGTAACTACAGCCTTAACTGCCTAGCTCAGCCTGGAAGAATTGCAATCTGGCCATGTCTGGCTCTTCACTGACAGGAAAGGGAACATAGATTTTATCAAACTTAAAAAAAAAAAAAGGTGAACCTTGGCCGACATTTTGCTTTTTCTTCATCTTTTGCAATCTACCTGCTCTATCTCCAACTACTAATTAAAGCTTTTGATAATTAAAGTTTTTGATATTTGACATATCTGGACAGTGATTGCAAAGTATATTTCAACTGTAAAAGCAACCTTTTGGTGAGACTGTTTCATGAACGTAATTGCAGAACAGCATTCTCAATACAGAAAGTGTTTGACCATCGCACAACATGTTCCTAGTTTTCTTCTCTGAGGCAATGAGGAAATGGCACTGGGACTGGGTAACATCTCTGGAAATCATGACGGAAGAAATGGAAAAATGATGCAGCATACTGAATCTCACCGAGTAGCCTCAGCTGAGGACTCACCCCAGAGCAAGTGCTGATGGGCAGACCTCGCACTTCACCCATGAGCCCCCTCTCACTACATGAGAGACAGCACTTTATACAAGGTACCAAGGATGCATCACAGCTGCCCTCTCCAGGAGCCGTGGTTAACTTTAACCTAAGACGCCTTAGGTGGCAGCCACCTCTGGTTTCTCCTGAAAAAGTGTGGTCCTCTCACTAGTTGGATCAAGGCAGCCTGTCACACAAATTTCAACCCCTACAGACTTGTCAAGCTTAGATCAATGTGTCAAGTGACTCCAGAGAAAGCCAATGCTGATGCATTATTATATTCCATACGGTTCCCAAGACTTATTTGATAGGGTCTACACTGAAGTTTATCAACAGCATACCACTGGCAGCACAAATAACTTTCCTAAACAAACTACAGTTGCGCTCAATAGCATATTTATTAATTGAAACCCAAAAAGAAGCTGCTGCTGAAGGTGGTTTGTTCTGTCTCAGAAAGCTATGTGCTTCTTGTGAAAGGATGTTGGTAGGCTTTCCGCATATATTGAGATCCTATAGTAAGTCTATTTAATATGAAACATCAGAAACATCTTTTTGTTAGAAGTTTGGAAATCACTTAGAACAGTGGTCGTCTGCTCTACAACTGGAAAGTTTTAAGCACTATGAAAATGGAAACTCAATCATTTATAATTAGGGATTGTCATTTATACCTCACTTTCTGGTGCTTCATTCTGCTCCCAGCTGCAAGCATCCAGAGAATCAGCTTTTGCCTGGCCAGGAATGTCTCATTCTGCTCTCACCATCCACCCAAAGAAACCAGCAAGGCGGGATATTTGTTCCCTCTTGTTTATAATAGGAAGTCACTATAAATCACTTACCAATGGAATCCTGTATACCTTTCCATTAGTATGAGTTTTCAGTATACAGTTTACTGTAGCATGCAGTGCCAAGAGTGTAGTCACTGGACAATACCAGCTTTGTGATACAGTATGGTATTTTTCAGGACTCACATAATTATTAATAATATATGTAGCATACATTATTTTTTTTTCACCACGGAATTTCTTCATAAATATTCACTGGCTGATCCTGACAGCTCTCTTGCAAGGTAGCCTGCAGTCCCATTTTTGCAGAGATGGAAATGAGTCTCAGAAGTCCAAAGACAACATGCCTGGGCAATACTTTGACCATTTCAAAAGCATTTAAGAGAAGAATTTTCCAGGATTTCTCCTATATTTAAAATGTTTTCTTTTGTTCTTCTGCTATCAGAAAGGCCCACCCAAAGAAAATAAACTCCAGGGTTCTTGCATCCTTAAACTGGACCATAGCATCACTTACCTCCAGTACATTGCCATTACACCTGACTGTTGTCAAAATAATGTACAAATAATACACAAGAAGATATACATTTAAGTACATACACAGTGCCCTTTTACATACTGCATCTAGTATTAGAGAAGAAAGCCAGAGCATAAATGCCGTAGTACATGTGCCTACTCCAATTTACAACATACAAAGGCTCTCTGGCTATGTGGTGCTTGCGGCACATTCGAATATTTCAGAAAAGTTCAGACCCTACTGTTCGCCGAGTCCAGACTAATAACTTTTATACACTTGGATGACTTCAAGGGTATGCTAAGTAATGTTAATTACAGTCACATTTTATTCTTTGGATCTAAGAATTCTGACCTAAGAATATCACATGTGTGTAGTGATGAACTGACTTCACCGAAAGGCCCTGCCGGGAACAGCAAAGGAAAGACTGACCACTTACGTAGGACCAAGAAGCATCCATGTTGCTCCCCTGCTTGGTGTTGTTATACACAGCTCAAGCCCAACTGCCACAACTGGCTTAAAACCCTGCTTTTTGTTATCAGGTAACACTGGCAAGGCAAAGATGGCTTGAAACCAGCAGGGGAACGAACGTGTGAATGAGGGAATGACACAGAGTGCAAAGGGTACAGAACATTAGGTGGCGGGGGGGGAAAAGGACATGGAAGTCAAGACACAGTAGGTCAGTCCCACATGACCGTCATATTTCTTGAAGCTACTTAAACATGTACAGATTCCTTACGAATTACACACCTCCTACTCTAGCTCAAAACGGAGGAGAAAAAAGAACTGCTGGCCCCAAATGGTGAACACTATAAAATATTTCTGGTTCAGTAAAAGGTCCTGTATAACTTATCTTCATTTTAAAATTGGCAATGTTATTCATCTGTTTCTCTCTCTGCCTCTCCTGAACTTTCTTTTGTTGGTTTTGGAGACTCTGGCTTAACATGTGTTGACCAGCATTTTCAAAACAACCAAGAGGAGGAAAAAGAGGGAGGAACAGGAAATAAATTGGGGCAGCTGAATGAAAAATGAAGTTTACATGTGTGAGTAAATTAGTGGTGAGATGAGGTATTTCTGTAGGTCACCCCCCGCCCCCACCTTGACTCTAATATTTTCCAAACTGCAATTTCAGGGCACATATGACTTTCAGATCTCTGGTTCTCCAACCAAAATTGGGTTAACTGGAGTTAATATTCCTGTACTCTTCTGTATTGACACAGCTCCTTTCCTCCCGAAGGATCCCAAACTAAACCATGAATCACACAACATCACTAATGTTTACCCACATCTGGGGAGGGAAGGTGGCTTAGCACAGGCTGCTCAGCAGTGCAAGGGAGGGGAAGTTGTAGCCCAGAGCACCAGGCCAGGCCCCTTCCTCTTACAAGAAATGTCATTTACTCTTGGTGCAAAGACTGTAGCACCTTTTGAAAAACCCAAGCACAGCAAACCTCAGCTCCTCTAGCTTCAGTTGGAGGAGCTGGCCTTCCCATGCTTACACTTGCAGTGCTCCCATTTTGAGCCTGATGTGGACAGGCAAATGAGTTTCTGAACGTGGATACCGCTCAGCCAGAGACCCACACCACCAAAGGCTTTCTAGACATAGACAGGACTCATCCAGTCCAGCACAGCAACTCTTGAAACCCTTTTCCTTTTGCACCATCCTCCCAGGTTTCCTCAGGGACATCAGACCTATTAAGGATGAATTATAGAGAAGCACAGTTTGTGCTGGAAGAGACTCCAAACCGCAGTCTTCTACAGAAACATTCCCCAAACTTGCGTGGGTGGCTGACCTCCTGCACACCCCAGACCACCTCCACACGGGATCTGCTCAGTTGTCCCTCATGAAGCCACTCCTGCCTGGAGCAGGTCCTGGACTGGGCAGGTCCACGTCAAACTGCCTGGTCGGGGCTGGCAGTGCTTGTGCAGCAGAGCCTTTTGGTAGAGGGACGAAAGTCCCCATTCGAGTTTCAGACGACCTGCGGCTGCAGACACAGCGAGGCACTGCGACCTGGGCGTGCGTGTGATACCAACCACAGCTGGTCCGATCTCAGGGGGGTACCGGATTTCTACTGACAAAGATTTATTACCATGTCCTTATGTTGGGTGGGAGGAGGAAAGCTGTCAGAAACTTGCAGGAACGAGCTCTGGGCCCAGGCTCTAGAGAAAACTCCTTTTCAGCAAAGCTTTCATTTACCACTGCCGTCTCTTTCTTCCAGGAGGAGGTTATGGAGCAGCTTGTAATGAAGTCACCCCCACAACCCTGTTACCTCACTCCTTTGGCTTCACAGTGACACCAAGTATAACAACTGACCTGTCATCAGCTGTTACGTCCTTTCAGATGAACAAAGTGCATAATGACAATTTATGTTCACAGTGACAGCTACAGTGAATATTTTTCCCTGTTCTCCCAGTGTTTTTTTCCAGGAACAGCTTTAGCCCTGGTCTGACCTCTTCTGTTAAGACCTATAGGTTGGATCTTGCCAATGTTGGAAACACTCCTTTGCCATCATGCCTCAGACCAAGCCCTTTCAGGGAAATCTTTCTTTGAAATTTGCTTCTTGCACCAAAACATCAGCTATAAGCTGTAACTATGAGAGTGATACCACTCAAGTTTTTTTCCTGAATACCTGGGAACTTGAAGACTTTTTTTCCCTGTGCAGTCTGGAGCCTGCTGAAGTGGGAGTAGGCATCTAGTTACATTTTAATACATGCGATTTTTATAAAATGAGTGTACATGCCCACAGAGACTGGGATAGGTGCATTTTATAAACCATAAAAGAGAATTGACTTTGCAGGTCTATATTAACATTTGCATTAATAGGTGCACTGAAAGCCCCACATAATAGTAGGCATGGTGCAAATGGTCTTACTGTCTTGGGCTATGCACCTGCATGTAAGAATTTATGAGTTAGCAAACTAGATACAAACCTGGTGTAAATCACTTCATTGTTCGGGCTGTCACGGCTGGCTCTAAATTTCCCATGACCAGTGACAGTGTGTTCTCCTCGGTGAGATGCAGGGCACTGTGTGAGACCTGTTTTCTTAGCCAGACTTTAGTAGAGCTTATAATGGGAGTCGGGGCTGTGTAGTGTTGGAGGCGAGTTGTTAACGAACTGACGGTTATATGGTATTATGTTCTTTTCAAGTTTGCTGCAAAGCTGACTGAAATCAAATCTTTCCTCATTGAGTTGGCATGTAATTAATAGTGTAATGTTGTCAGATTCCTTGGTGATAGTCTCCCACATGCATTTCATAATGGATAAACAAATATCTGACCTAGGCTTCATTTTTTTGGGTGTTATTTAGAAAGGGATTTACAGCACACGCTGTGCTGACTGGAAGGACGAAGCAGTTAGCCCTCCTATTGCAAACCGTTACGGGTGAACGGTGAAAACCAAGTTAGGCGGCAGGGAAGGGGGAGGGTGAAATAAAGAAAAGAGGAGAAAGGAGAAGAGGAAGAAAAAAAAGAAATAAAGCAAGGGCATGGGAGATGTTAAGAAAACGGAAATGAAAAAATGGCAAATGAAGATTCATTAGGAAAAAGAAGACTAAGGAGTATGAAGGAAGAAAACATACCACTGTGTTCATTTTCTTTATTTTTAATACAAAAATATCCTTTTCCCACCCAGGAATCTCACTGTTGTGCAGGCAGGCACGTTCAGGCTTTCACTTTGGATCTAAAAAGTTTAATTGGGAGCTCTTAAAGCCTAAAATAAGGCTTTAAAAGTAAAAAGCTAAAGTCAAATGCAGCCAGGGTAAGCACTATTACACTCCAGCCCGATTGTTTTTCATTAAAAAAGCGGGGTGAAAGGGAGGGTTTCAAAGCCATATTTCAACCCTAGGCTGACACTACAGCAGTAAAATCTGATTTTGTTATGCTAGTTGGCTGTGGGTTTGGGAGCAGACCCTACATATGCGGTGTAACGTTATGATATGAATGCGTGCACACAGGATATTTTCAGAAGCCTCCTGCAGAATTCGCAGAAACGTGCCCCCCGTTCCCGCGGCCCCGCTCGCAGGAGCCAGCTCCTCTCCTGCCCCTGGGAGCCAAGCGGGCTCAGACATGGCATATGCTGCACAAAGGCAATTTAAATTACAAGGTGCTGTATTTTCAGGCAAGTGGAGGAACTTCTAAGTGAATGCCAGAACTGATTTCCAGGGTGTGTTTAGCCAGCAGCATGGAGTAAAGAATGGATAAGTCTGTCAGGGAGAGGAAATTCACTGTTTCTTTCACTCGCCTGTAAGATAAAGAAGAGACTGACGAATATCATCTTTTTAAACATAGCTACTTCCATCCACTGCACAGGGTACTGGGATGTGCACAATACTTACGTCCAAATACTAAACCCCAGGTACCTAAGTTATGTCCCAAACTTATTGTGCTCTGTGCAATCACAAGCATAAAAATCCAAGCTGCTGTAAGGAAGTGCATAAGCACATACAGGGCTCCAACAGTCAAACAGCCATAAAAATGGCTGTAGGCTGCAAATGAGCTTCATGGTAACCCCAGACAACTGTTGCACAACAGATTCTACAAATGAAGGGATCGTATGTGAAATTTTAAAAACTATTTATATCTATAAGGAGATAAAGATATATTCATATATATACGTATCTGTATCTGCTTCTATATAATGTGTGCATAAAAATGGGAATGCCTAAGCAGCCTGCCTTCCCACTAGGTGTACTGTGAGATACAGCAGAACAATCACACATGGTATTTTCTGTGGTCACCGCCTCTCCGAGGGCGCAGGACGGACCTGCTCCGGGGCCGAACCCGGAGCAGTAGGTGAGACCATTCCCCCCACACCTCAGCGCCTCGGCACAGCAGCTGCAAGGCTGTTGTGGGAGGGAAACACAAGAAGATAAAATATAGTCAGATGGATTTAACAATGCCAAGTAAATCATGTTAGTGATTGACAGTCTCTCTGCTTCCGCTACAGGTTTGTGTGTGGGGCTGGACAAGCTGTTTTAACCAACCTTTTCACAGATGCCACAGTACATTCCCCAATCGCTGGACTCTGACTCGAGAGCCTGGGCTCTCATCTTCGGCAGTGCTGAGCACTCACAGGTGCAAATGAGGTCAACGAGAGCAGTGCTTTGAATGTATGAAGAGCCATGAAATCACGAGCATCCACAAGGTCTTAGGTACCTAAAATGACTTCAAACTGTAATTGTTCAGTGCCTCAGTTCCCCATTTGTGAAATCCTACAGACGGCTTATGAAAACAACTTTATTAAAGTTTGTGAAGGACCAGATGGAACATATCAAATGGCACGAACAGCACATCATGAAATTAATTATCCTGTCCTCAGAGATGCTTAGCTGCATTCATGTTAGTGCTTTGCTGGTAGAGAAGCAGCAACGAGCACCCAGTGAGGACATGAGCTGGGTTTTGAGGCTTCTTTCAAACTGGGTTAGCTCACATACATCAGAAAAGCATCTCTTTCCTCATCTAGCTAGATGTGATGGGAACCCCGTTATTCAGCATCCTGAGGAATTACAGGAACCTACACAGAACGCTGTAGTCACACCTCCCTGACCGTATGCAGAATAACCAGCAGAAAGAAACATTGCTGAGTGAACCGCAGGGGAATAGCTGCCCATGGATTATTCTCACCTCCAATTGCACAAAAATTATTTTAGTGTTTGACTGCATTTTTTTTTGAGTCAAATTTTTAGTTCTGCTTCCTTTGCCTTCCCTTGTGAAGCTACTGCAGTCTTCATGTTCCTGCTCACCACAACTCGCACTGTTATTATTTCCATTACAGGATTTCTTCCCAAACCTAAATATTCCCAGACACCTTCTGAACAGGCCCTCAGAGATTCTAGTAAACTGGGAGGTATCTCAAGAAGGGCTGTGTTTTCAGCTTTGCTATTCACCAAGCAAGTAAGTGAGAGGCAGCGCAGCAAACCAGGCAAAAGGGGGAAGGCTCTTGGAGCAAAAGAATCGTGTGCTCAGAATTATTCAGGAAGTTGTACCCATTTGCCAAGAAGTTTTGAAGAAGCAGAAACACCTCCTTCTTCTCCAAACATCAAATGGTTTGAGTCCTAGCGCACTGCAATTTCAGTGACTGCAGGAGAATCGTACTTGGAAGAGCTCAAAGACTATCCTGACTATCATGGAGATTGGCGTGGTGTAATAAATCAGCCAGACTGAGCTTGAACCCTCAAGGAGCAGCAAAACCTTACACTGCAGATGCTCACTAATTGAAAGTTGTAAGAGCCCTTCACAGCGGAGTCTTTGCGTAAGACAGATGAGGCTCCCGCACTCCAAAGGAACATGTGTGGGAGGTCCTGAAACAGTAGTAGGCCGGTATTTAACATTGCAAAGGCCTTGGATGTGAACAGCTTTGTGGAAGAAGATGGAATTGCTCTTCTGGCAAAACATGTGAAACTGTCTGTGATAACGGCAATGAGAGCAAGGATGACTGAACAAATATTTGCACTGAATGCCTTGTCAGGACAGGGGAATTGCTACTGATATGATCTTTACTTTCAATGTTACTGCTTCTGACAGTCTACAGACTTTGCAGATGTTTATTGGCCACTAAATCATTCTTCAAGAATGTTGGCTCCATTCCCAAACCTGAAGAGTCTGAATGTGAAGGGGTTTGTTATTCAACACACACTGCTGCTTTTGGAGACAGTGATTTTCAAGAAACCAGCAGGGAAGCATCATCGACTGATAACACCACGGGACTGAATTCAGACTTCTCAGCACTCGGGGCCTCAGACATGAGGCACGCTTGAGTAAATGTGCACCACGTAGCGGGGCATCGTGTATCGGCGTGGCATAGCACTCTGCCTGAGCCGTGACAGCAGTGCTATGCCACATTAATGGACCTATATCATAGCAAAGATTGCTGTGGAGAGACAGGGCTTACTAGCTCATCCTGACCTTGATACGCTGCTCGCAGGTCTTGGTATAGCACAATTGCATGAATTTTGGGGCCTCTGTGAAAATCACTCCATGACGCTGCAGAGATTATTAGTGTTCCGTTCGGCTCCTCTAACTGTAGGGACACGCTGCATAACAACAAGGCGTATTCAACCCTCTGCCATTCATCCCAGGAAGAGCAGTTCGCAAAGACGCAATTGCTGAGCTGTAGAGGACCCTAAGCCACAATATTTCAAGCCAAACAGATCTGCTTTCAAATAGAGAGTATCCGAACCCCGGGCAATATGCCCAGGCTGTTTCTCTGAGTGAAGATGCCGATTCTCTGAGATCACTGCAAACAGCTCTCACCTGAAAAAGCTACACTGGCCACTGGAAACTATACCCAAATAGCAACTACACCAGAACAGTAGTAGTAGTAATTGTGACAGTAATAACACATATCTTTTAAATAATGAGTGATAAAAAGTAATCCATGCCTTTGTACTAATAAAATGACAAATTATTGAAGCACAATGTATTATTACCACAGGGGAAAAATGTATTATCCAGAACTATTAAACATATTTCTCCCAAAAAGGCACTCATTACCTTGACCAGTGTAGCCCGAGTCACAATAGTGGACGTGATCTAACAGCAGTTAAAGCCAATAGCCTCCTCTAAAACCTTATTGAATTGCTGGCTATCAGCCTCCAAGATCAAAGACAACATTATCTAAAGCGTAGCTTTTTTCCCCCAAATAGGGTGAATACTGTTTGTTTAAAAATGTCAGGCTGGCGCAGAGATAGGGTGCTTCAAAAACATGTAAGACAGGTTCAGAAGGCAATAATGTCATAGTTACTATATATTTGTCTTAGATTAGCTCATACATGTTTTCCTGGAATTCAGGAGATTTCTGTTAGGGAATTCTCTCCTGCAACAGCTTGCTACATCAGACTTAAAACACACATACATATTTATGGTAAAGCCATATGGTATTTATGGTTAAATCAACTGACATACTTCAAAAAATATGAATTTTGAATAATTTGAAAGATCTGTAGATCAAAAACAACTCAGAAGCTTTATCAGCATGTATAAATAACCAGTCTTCCCTCCTGTTACCATAAATCAGAAAAACTCCATCACCCAGCAGGGTTTGCAAGCAGGGGAAACTGGGCTACATATATATGCATAAAAATACAGAAAATATCTGCATTCATAGAATGCAATTCCTCACACAGACGCAGTTGGAAATCACTGTGGACTTTTTGCTCAAGGAGCAACCAAATTAACGTTACCTCAGGGTAACTCACACTTCTGTAATTTGCTTATGTGTCTTCCCTGACCTGCTTAAATGCTTTCCTAAGGGTAAGTGGCATCTGCAACAATCATGCATTTGTAGCGATAGCCTTGCATCCTCATCTGCCTCTTAAGAATTAAGATCCTGAATTTCCACTTCTATAGAGAAAAGCAATGAGACAGGAAGTCTTCGTTCCAGACATAAATAATATTCATGTTTTTTAGGGAATAACTCTGGTGAAAAAAACTGAGATCCTTTGATCCCTCCAACACAGTCCAACTCTAGGCTTTGAGCCTTTGGACGGAGGATGAGAGGAAGACTCTGAGCAGCCATGCAAGCCAGGCAGCTACAACACAAAGGCTCTAAGCTCTGTGAACTGAAATGGTGCATGTTCTCTAATTAACTCACTGCTATTATTAGTAGTACTTCTGCTTCCACTTTTAAAACAATAAAAGCTTTTTCTTTCATTTTGCAAGAGTTTTTACTTTTTACTTTTGCCCGTGAGCCAAAGCTTTCCCGTAGAGCAATAGCCTGTACATCACAGTTTGCGAAGTTTATGGAGACCTGCAAAGGGTCTGCAAAGCAGACGCAGCAAATCCCACGTGCGGACAACGCCTGCTTTCCTCACCACCCTCCTTCTGCGACAGCAGGCAAACAGACCGTGCGCCCCCAGCAAACGTATTTGAGGGTACAGATTCATCAGGGCACACAAAGCACTCGCACAACCTACCTCGTCGGCTGCCACCAATTGTTTTACTTCAGATGAACAAAGTAGCAAGGCGTTGGCAAAACCAGTCCCTCGGAGCACTGCTGAGAGCGCGGCTCACCCACCGGCAGGATTCAGCTAGCGCCGGCATACACCACCAACTCCAACCGCAACTCAAGGTCAAGCATATCTTTTAAAAACACTCTCCTGATAGCACTTCCTAGGCAACTACCATCTGAGGTAGGAGCATCTTGAGGGCTGCTCAACACACCCTGAAGGCTCTTGACCACCCATAGCCCCTGCCCGCAGCGAGGCTCTCCCCTTCCTCTCGCAACTCGAACACAGCCGGCTGCCGCAAGCTGTTACAACTCAAGGCAAGTCCTGCCCGATGGTCCTAAGCTTTGCAATTAGTACCTGCTTTGCACCCTCCAAACACCCAGAGGGCCACTCCATGGGCTTAGATGACAACACCTGCCACATTCTGTTTTTAGTTTTGGTTTTACAAGCCTCATTAGCCTTTGTGGTGAAGCAGAAATCCCAGAATAAGAACCAGGATGCCGACACTGTGAGTGTCTGTACCCACAGTCCCCAAGGAGGAGCTGCCCAGAGGAAACTACAAAGTGTCTAAAAACCCTGGCATCAAGGCCTTTTCCAGATGATTTTGGTTAATGTTAAGAAGCTGCATTGCTCAGCCAGGTCTCGGAGCAGCATCTTCTGCTTTGTCTCTGAAATCTGCATTTTGGTACAGAGAACAAAGTACAGGAACATATAGCAATGTATAAGCATATCCACTGTTTGCAATTCTCAATTAAAATAGCTTCTCAGTCATGCCATCCTCTTTTCTATCATCTTCTTCCTTTTTCACCTTCTCCCCATGTCCAACTGCATCCTCATTTTACTTTTGCTACTATGAAAGGGGAAGAGAAAACTGAAGCAAGACGAGACTTCTGCAGCGGTTGTTTCAAAAAACATCCAAGACGACCTGCTGGGATGGTACTTGGCTTGCGAAGTCAAAGCCGTGCTGTAGCAACTCATCAAGTACAAGGTGCTGTGTATGCTTGGCTGCTGCAATTAAACTATTGTTGCTGTAAGAATTTGTTAGAAATTTGAAAAGGGTAATGGCTGCCCCAAAAAAAAGGCAGACTGGGAAGTATGAATTGCAGATATGGGGCACAAGGACTTTGGGAAAGTTTCCTGTGCCCACAATGCTGTGCACATGTGTCCTACCCCTGAATTTGGTGCTGGTTTGTATACAGCACTTAAAATGAAAAAAAAAAAATCTTTTAAAGGAGTGCCTTGGAAGAGAGATATTGGCCATGGATGAAACTCACTTGCGGTAATTACTGAAAGACAAATTTTTGAGCAAGACTCCTATTTGACTTCTGTCCAAAGGCTCCTTGAGACTCCAAGTGCAGTGGCCTTTAACATCAAGAGAGCACAATGTTTTCTGTAATGTAAAAGCGCACAATTTGCATATTAAAACTAACGTTTAAATTGTACTCCTGTTTGTCAATAAAATCAGACTCGCTTCTTTTTGTGTCTCACAGAAAAACAGGATCTGAAGAAAATGTTTAGTGGGACACTAAGTTTTAGAAAAATGGGCAAAATTTATAAATGGAAGTACTACTTTTTCAAGGATGATGAAAACAGTATCTAGATATGTAGTAGTACAAAATCTACTGCCTACACACTATGTTTACTTGCACAGCACATTTAAAAAAAAAAGCATTTATATTTCAAGGAAACAGTACAAAATTTTCTCTGATTAGATAATGAAGCTTCAGATGAGTTTACAGCTCTTTCTCTAACTGTTGTTCTTGTTCTCAAGATACGTGCAAGACACGTTCCTTTACAACACGTTCCTACTTTTTAAGCAGCAGAAAGGATGCCCTCCTTTGGGGCACACTTTTCATTTATTTGGACAAAAAAAAAATTAAACAGAACAAATTTCCAATCAACACTTGTTAATTTGAAACACTAAAAATTCTCCTGTATTGAAAGCAGATTGCTCTGAAGAAACGCTCATTTTCAAGGTCATAACAGTGCTGGCAAAACTCAAAAAAGTTGTAGTCCAACTTGCTTGTGTTCAGCTGTGTTTACTTAGTCTCAATTTGACAAAAGTCTGCCTCTGATTATACATAGCAGTCATCTGCCCACAGATAAATAGATATTACACAAACGTTTGGAGGGAATGACATTTGGCTACCATTATTTTTGGAATAATTTACTCCGCATCCTGAACTTAAAACACCAAAATGATTCATAATGCTTTTTGGACCCAAGTATTTCCATTTAATAAATAAATTGACCTCTATGACCTTTGTGGACTTTATATTGTACATGTTGGTGGATAAAAAAAGACAACTTATTTTAAATATTCTGTATGCCTGGGAAAGGTGGTTTTATACAGAATTGAGACCAAAGCCAGTGGCACATCTGGTGCACTCACTGCAGCAGGTCAGAGCCCAGCACCTGCACTGCAAAGGGCTCAGGGTGCTGCTGGAGAGGGGGCTCTAACTCAGCTCCACAAGACATCCCACCCCATCGCAACCTGCAAGCAAATGTATACTGCTTAGCTCTCTGCAGAGCATGCACCTGCAGTTACAGCCCACACTAGCAGAAAACCTAACGCAGTGCCTGAAATACAAATGTGTTTTCTACTTCAAGTGTACCTATTTCAGATGTAAACTTAATAGTTTTCTGCCTATTATTTGTAGGAGGAAAAATGAATACATATTGGATGCCAAACTGAAATTTTGCCTTATCCGAAGCAGGTAGTTGTTTCATGACATTTATAAAATAGCTTATATTTTAAAGCAGACCTGCAGTATTTCTCTGATGTGGATAGAGATTTTGTCCAGTTAAAAGATATTACTTAGCCTAAGGCATTTTGTGTTATAAATTATCCAGGAATAAGGTAAAAACTTATGAATAAATTATAGTCCCTGCTCCCATTCCTTCCCTCTTCCTAATTCTCTCCCCTTTAAGCCCCTGTCAGCTCCCCAACATCAGCTACCCCAAACAGTGCTTCCATGTCAAGCACTGGAAGCATTGAGGGCAATTCAAAGTCCATGAGGAGTATCGTTACTACTGTACATTTGAAGTGGAGGATGGTGATAGATGGAAGAATAAAACCTAGACCAGACAGAGGGTCAGATAGATCAGTTTCTGTAAAGTTAGCATGCTTTCAAAAATGTCTTTTCAATTAGAATACCGAAATTAAGAAAGCCTCTGATGCAATAGGAACCATATGCGTTTGACATATCCAGCTTCTCTATCTTTGACATCTAAATATTCAGTTTAAAGAAAATTAAGACATTTGTTTACAAAGAACTAGTTTATGTGTTTACAAGACTAAGCTGAATGTTTTTAGATGGAACGATTATATACTGGTCATTTCCCCTCATTTTCCTTTGTTTCAGGAAGGAATATTACTATGAAGAAGGAATGTGTTTTCGATGTGGACAGCTGGAGGTACAGAAAACAGATTTCTGTCACGTGGAACAAATGCAGCAAATTCCTTCTATACGGGCTGTTTTCTTACAGAGACCAAGTATTAGGAGCTCACTACACTATGATGCAAAACCTCACTCAGTCAGAAGTGTGCTAACGATCGCGACCCAAAGAAGAGTTAATTCAGATGGAATCCAGGAAAATGAGGCAGCACAGAAACCTCATCAGCAGTCCAATCACATGACAAAACGTGAGGCATCTCCAAAGCCACTGCCTGCCAAAAAAAGAAAGGCTGCTGCAAGAAAAATACTTTCACAGCTTGATATCTGGGTCTTGTGACTGCTATCCAAACAAGGAGTAAAAGTGGTACTATATAATGTGGCAGGGTAAACAGAACCACCCACTCGTCATCACCAATCATGTTTTTAATTCAGATAAATTCTGTTTCTTTAAAAAATGATGGGGGAAAAAGAAACAAAACCTTTCGTTGAACTTGAAAATTATATGTATAATCTGATCTGGCATGACATATTTTAGGTTCATATATATCATGAACTATATAGGAATGCATGATTCGCCATGCAGGATCAGGCTATCGGTCCACCCTGGGTGATGTCCTTTCTATGCTACTGACGGATGCTCATCTCAGAGGAGCACAAAGACGTTGCCCTCAGCCAACTATGCAATAGGTTAAGAAGATTGTCTGCCTGCAACTTACAGATGATGACTTGAAAAATTTACAAACAGGAGATCTGAACCACAAGATTTACAGAATGGAGCAGACCTGGAAGGAGTTCAAACTTTCAGGAACGGTGGGTCAGAACAGCCTCCACATTTGGCCAAACTGTCTTACAGTAGCCTGAAAACTAGTTACATTTTTCAAAACAGGTCTTGGTGGGATTCGCCCAAGTCTGGGTTGGGTATGATTAAGCCAAAATATGAAAACTCTCCTATACGTTTGTGTCCAGCTTAGTCAGGGACTGCGGATGCACCAAGAAACTGGGATATTAACAACCACACAACCCCCCCAGACAGACACCCCCACCACCACCACCACCGCCACCAGAACTAGAGAATTCCCCAGTCCCAGACTGAGTTCTGTTTTTTCCCTGAGTTGTGAGCAATTGGATTAATTTGCGTTGTATTCTAAGCAAGGTCATACCCTTTTCTGGAAGTGTATTTGGTTTTAGGCTGTGTAACATGGAAAAAGCCAAGACATAGTAATTACATTCAAAGGTACCTTCCAAGAAGAGTGGTAAAATATGTATCTTGAATGCTTATCTACCCTTGTTTGTCAAACACTTTGAAAGGGAGAAATGTCAAACTTGTCATTTTGAATTGTGAAAAATGCTAGTATCTCCTATGCTTCCCTAATTTTTTCTAGAGCCCTTCCCGGTTACACTCCAGATTCCTACCAGTATTTCCATCATATCTGCTCCCCCAGTATTTCTCTTCTTACCTTCATCCCTTTGATCTCTTTTCTTTCCTCTTCCTTCCCCTCCATCGATCTCCCCTTTCCTCTTCCTTTTTGTTCTTGTCCTCAATTCTGCATTCCCCTTTCTTCGTCCTCTCTCAGCACTCTCCTCTCTTTACAATCTTTCAAAAGTTTCTGTTCTTTATTTCCCCACCTGTATTTATTTCCTGGCTGTGAGTTTTCCTTTTTCCCTTCATCCCCATCCTTTCTTCTATCTTTTGCCTCCTAGAGCTAAAATGATACTCCAGCCATGACCCACCTGAAAAGTGAGGTACATCATTTAAGTCCATTGTCAGTACTAAAGGGATGGAAAGTGTCTCAAAAAGAGCAAAATGACTATTCCAGTCACTGCCCTGGACAAACAAGTGCAGCTTCCACTGACAGCTGGAGTTCAGCACCCGAGTCAAGTTATTCCCCATTTGCTACCAGTGATTGTTTTGCGTGGGAGTCCTGCTATAGCAATCTGCCCCCACACCAGGGCACGGAGAGACAGACAGAATTTCTTGCAGTGGCCACAGGGTGTTGGTGATGAGAAAAACAACTCAGATAATGTAAGACCTTTCTTCACTCTTAACTGAGAACGGCACCTAACGTAAGTGAAAACTTTGCTGAAACTTAACAAGGAAGAGGTCTGTATAAATATGGAGACAGTTATGCACCGCTTCACCCCCTGTATTCTGCTGGATCTCTAAGAAAATGCCAAAACATCACAAGAAAAGTTCCTTGTATGGCATGCATCATGTAATTAATATCACAACTAATGAAAATCTCTGTCTTGGCTTCAAGTGAAGTGGTTTAACATCCTGTGAAAGGACAGAATTACACCACACAAGCAATTAGGTCAAGAGGATAAAAAGACTAAGAAGCATTGATTCCCTGAACTTCTTGAGAGCTGCCCATCAAAACAGTAAATGTTTGCTTTCCAAGATGAAACAAGCTAACAGAAACATGCACTAGAAATCTTCTTTATGGCCAACGCTCCAGAGAAAATACTGGGGAAGACTTTTGTTTTTCATGGTGAATGTATCGCCCCTGTAACACCCCCCAGCCGAAAGCCTGGCTCCCCCCTCCAGCTGCTGCCGCCTGGGCAAGCTAGAGCTGTCTGTGCACGGCCCAATCCAACTTGCACATCCAATCTTTCAAAGTTTTCTCTGTTTTCTTTGTCTCCCTCTTTTTATATTGCTTCTGGTGGTTTTTTGTGCGTGTTTTTGCTGCTGCTCGCTTCCCACCCTTACCGCTCTCCAACTGCTTGCCGGGCAGGCGCAGCAATTCCATGTAAGGAACGCGGGGAAGAGAAGCATTCCTTGATTTTTCTGTGCACAGTAATTTGCACGACATTTGATCATACACAGAGATTAAGTCATTCATGAACAGGGCCCAAAGGGAGGAACAACTCCAGAAAAACAACCCTCCTCGCTGGTAGTGCAGCATCCAGGACTCCACAGTCATTACTGCCACACTTACAGTTCGTAGCCGGTCTGGCAAAGCGAGGAATCCAACTGCAGGCTCTGTGGTTTAAATAAAATGTATCTACAGCAGCTTGGATCAATGTTTAAAAATGTTCCATGTTATTTTAGTCCAAGGACAAGCTTTTAAAATTAAAAGAAAACTTTGGCTTTAATTACAGATTAAAAGTGAAAGTTGTTTAAAAAGAATGCAGTTCTGAGAAGAACAGTAATAGAAATGATTTAAAATTTAAAACTCGTTCTTCTCTCTCCCAGCATGTGACAAGTCTCCTTGTAAATATTTAAAACAAAAGTTTGAAAGCGATTAATTTGTGGACAATATTTAGGGTGCTTCTGCCTTGCTGTCGTGGATCTTTGGCATAGCTCGACTTTTTCCTATATTTATGTTTTCAAGCTAAAATAAGTGTCAGATTTTGATGCGTGTTGCAATGGCCAAAAAAGAACCACAATTGTAACTTTTACCTCCTTTTGCCTTAAATTTTGTTACTACATGTGTGATGCAGCACGTCACCACCTTATACATAAATGCAAAGGGTTTATTCCAGATCAGCTACGAGCAATGCGATCCCAAAGTGGTTAGGTGCTACAATGGAGAAGCTGCTGCTCTTGGGATGATTTTCAGCAACAATTGTCCATCTGAAAATCATTAGTGCATAGCAGTGGATTTTCCACATGTTCATATGCTGGACAAGCAGGTTGCCCTTGAAGTATGGTTCCCCGGGGGAAGAAGGAAAACCCAGAGAAAAGTATTCTATTGTCAGATCACGGTTTCGCTAGAGCCAGACAAAAATATGGTCAAGCATTCACTTGGCTGCTCTGCTGGCAAAACTATAGGGTACCGAAATGGAGACAGCTAATGAAGAAGGCAAAGAATGAAGCTCAGGAAGAAGAAGATCTTAAAGGAGTACAGATATTTTTTTCTTTCAAAAGATCAGAAATAGGGTTAAGTATGCAAATTTAATGATTTTCATATTACTGACCTCTATTTTTATAAGGCCAAAAAGGTTTAGAGAGGGGTATCTTCCTGATAAAGTATCTCACCTTTTAATTCAGCTGTGTTTGAAACAACAACGAGAAAGTATTGAAGGAGCCTAAATAAAAAAGGGTATGAATATAACTAGGCAGTATTTGATATTTAATGCCCCATTAATCGATAATTTGGCTTGAAGGAGGAAAAAAGTTGGCAAAAGGGAATGGAATTCTTTAGCTCCTTGTTTTACTTAAGAAAAATTCCCAACGGGCTTCACTTAAACAAAGAACTTTAGTTTTCCACTGGAAAGACAAAAAGAAAATCTTGGTCTAGCATGTCCTGCCACATGCTTTAACTACACAGTAAAAGAGTATGTACTTGGATCCCAGGCACATTTCAGAAGTGTAGTATTTATTAGCTGCTCTGTTGCCAAGTTCCACTATTATCATTTTATTATAACTAAGGTATATTTTTACTAACTAAATTATATTTAGGTCTTTAGTTTAAGCATTTGAAGGTCTCGGAGTGTCACGTACAGATGACATACAATATATCACAGGAATTTGTTGATTTTCTCTCTCCTTCTCTCTATAAACAGTTACCCTATATCTGTGATCTCGGGGCATTTGACTTTCCTAAACCCATAATCCAGCTGTAAAGACATTCGGGGGCTGAGGGAGTGAAATCCTCAGATGGAGCAGAGCTCGCCAAGGACGAAGATGAGCCCTGTTACCAGATAACCCATGGCATGCATGTCCCTTGCACCCCGAGGGGCAACGCAAACCCACCTCGCCCCCTTCAGACACCTCGCTCCGACCCTCCTCTGCTGCCCTTCGCCCAGCTCACCCAGACCTGGCTTTTTGCCGAGACCTCCTGTTCCCAGCCGGGGCCGCGGGATGGTTTTTCGTAGGCAGGTGTTGTGCGGTGGGACGCAGCCTCTCCATGGGCGAGGGTGGGTAGGGGCCAGCAGCTCAAGCCACGTTTGCCCCAGCAGAGCCATGTCCCACACCCTCCGTTAAAGGATTTTTGGTCCTGGGGGGGAGCATGGAGCTGCTGCCCGGAGGCTGTTGGGGTGGGACAGAAGGAGGATGTGGCCATAAGGCAGGAGAGGGTTTTGGTGGGCTCACATCGCTGCTCTGGGCAGGGAAGGGGTGCCTCCGAGCAGCCACGACACCCGCAGAGAGATGACAGAGCTCCTCAAACCTCAGCAAGTGCAGCAGTACTGTGAGGCTGAATAAAGCCTTTATTTTTCCAATTTTGTGCAAGGAATGAAGGAAGAGCAGTACCCAAGTATGAGCACTTACATTCTCCGAGGGTCAGAGTCTTTGATCTGTGAGCAAAGATCCCACTGAAAGCAGCTGGAGTTCACCAAACGAAGTTTGGAAAGCTTTGCAAACACATGAACATTGTGTGTCAAACCATGTAGCGTGCTTTGGGGCCAAAACACTCAAAAACCAGACCAGATCTTGGCGCATCAGATTTTTGCTTTGTCCAACACCAAGCACTTCCAAAGGCTTGGTTTTAAAACATCTGAGTGCCTGTCCATCGATTATCAGATGAAGTTAAAGGCACTTTGAGTTGGACATCAGATGTAATTATTAGTCCCTTTTGAAGTAACAGGGCAGAGAATCAGGGATGTGAATCGGTAAGTGAGTTGAATGAGGTACAGAGGACTGAGAAACATTAATGAACTTCTCTCTGTATAGATCTACAACAAATGTAACAAACACAAACTAATGCTGTGCACTTGTAGCCAGGAGACATTATCACTCACAGTCTCATTAGACGAAGAGTGAAAACAGCAACAGAAATGCTGGGAGACAGTACTAAAAGGAAAACAGGCTTATAAAGACGCCTGCCATTTTTATTCATTTAAAATGTTTAAACAAGCATTTCTTTACTTTGGTTTAGCCAGCAAAAAAGGCCTTTGCATAAAACAAAGGATCACTGGGATCAATACCGGCAGGTCAGCCTCGTCTTCTCTGCTGATCTTCATGAAAGGATTTTGGGCTTTGCTGGGCAAGCTGGAGTCAGCACTTCAGTGAGGTATGGGATTTGAAAGGGAGATACCTCATCCTTTGTGGGTAATATAATTGGGAGCCTTTTCCTCTGTCTTTGCAAAGTGAGCTACTGCCATGGTGAACTACTGAACAGCTCTGAGCTGAAGGAGTAAGTACAGCAAAAGGGCAAGGCAGCAGGCTTGAATTCCCCAGATATTGTAGTAGAGCGCTGAGGAAATACATGTACGTGTGTGTGTGTGT
>NW_009218654.1:86380-94037 GCF_000690835.1 Fulmarus glacialis
TTTACACACCCCACCAGAGTCTCTGGAGCTGGCCAGAGCAGGACAGCTTTTTGGGGGTTCTCCCCACTTCAAAAAGTGTCTCTAAACATCCAGTACTACCGAGGTCCAATAATTAGGAAGCCCATAACATTTGCAATTCTGATATTGCAGGCGGGGAAGGGCTTCAGGCTTCTCCCAGCACCCACGCTCCCCCAGCTGACATTAGTCTCACAGGCTACACTGGGCTCTTACCGACACTGCTCTCGCTGCCGGCACAAATGGTGCTACAGCCACCCAGAGCGTTCCCTGATAAAGGAACAAAGGCTGTTGCCTTCTGGAGGAAGCTCCTATTTGAAGACGACCCCAGGGAAATGAATTAGTGCTACAGTAACCAACAGCTACACCAGCTAAACAACACGAGAGGAAGAAAAGTAGGACAATGAATCTTAGCGTGTCCATGTTTTGGGCAATCCACCACCCCCCTGTGCAATGCTGTCACAAATCCTCGGGAGCAGACCATGTAATTTGCACATCAGCTCCAGGACCTGCACCCCAAGCAGCTGCTGGTCCAGGCTCCCCACAGCTTAGCCCATAACGGGGCAAAGCCAGACCCCACTTCTTGGGGTGGGAAGAGCAATTAGAAGAGCAGGGATCTGGGTGAAAGTCTTCCTGAAGTCAACGGGCGAGACAAATTCTCTGGCACACCAAGATCTCATTAAAACTGCCCACAGTGTCTAGTCCACAAAGTACATCTAGTGCAAGGAGAGCAATCCTGCTGCTGTTTTGCAATGCATTACAAAATACCTTGGCTAGCAGAAAGAATTTGAGGCAATTCGCTCCTGAAGAGCGAGGTCGTGAAGAGCCTTCATTTTTCCAGCAAACTGGATTTAAGTTGACAAATAGTAACTGAGAGAAAAAAAGCCTGACAAAGTAAAAGGGAGATGGAGAAACCGACAACATTTAACTTGATCTTCGATGGTATAAATCTGTCAATACCCAGAAATGACCACAAGGCCATATGCCAGTTTTTACTCCGAGATACCGTAACTAAGACATTTGGCTGGTACCTCACATTGGAAAGAAAGTTTTTACATTTAGAAATGTAAAACATTGTAACATTTAAGGAATTTTGGCTACAGCCCACTAGCCAGCCTTCCCCCAGCTTCAGCTAAGGGATTATTTTGAATGTTGCTTTGCTTTTCATGCATCTGTTGCCTAAATCAATGTGGAGGCATAAGGGAGGGACTGAAAATTGGCCCTAGAAATAGCGGTATATTTTAGTGTCATAACTGAGAGTCTTGGCAATCCCTGTTAACTTGAAATGTCAGTGCCATACCAAACGATCTGGTCATCATAACCTCAACTTCTGGCCATCAGTGAAAGAACAGAGATAGAGTCTCCAACATCAGGTTTCAAGGCCACTGTGAAAAATTAAGGAAAACACATTTCATGGCTCGGTGGAATTTCACTTTACCTATTTTTGTGTGTTTCTTTTCAGCTGTTCCAGCTCTAGCTGTTTATCTGATCTTTTTCTGTTTGAATTGTTTTTACTTTTTCCAGGTTTTCTACAATGCAGTTTACTTCTCCAACTTACTTCCCTGCTTTAAACTCCTGCTCCTTTTTTTTGTAGCTCACATACATAAAACTCACGTATATTATACAAGCCTTCTGCATGCTTTGACTGTTAGGACATATTTCTCCTTTAACAGATCTAAAGTGGCTATACGATGCCAACTTAATGCCATAAAGCATAAAAGACCTCAAATGGTCTTTAGTAATCACTGATAATTTCCACATCTATGCCTTGTATCTCATACCCAAATTTTTAAGTTTGGAGTGAAGCGGATTAAATAAAACTGAATCCAACTCCGCTTTTCTGGTTTTGGACAATTAGAAATTGAACTTTACAGATGAAGAGGAGGGACGTTTTTCCAGAACAGGTGTTTTTATGAGCGCTCCCCTTCCTCCATCAAATGGCAAAAATCTCATACACAAACAATACCCACAGGTTCCCCACATTTTCCGAATACAGTCAAGGAGTTTTCTGAGTGGCCGGGTATAAACTCATCCACAGCCTAACATTAGTCCACGTAGAGATCCCTTCAATCCACTTCCCAAATTGTGCCAAAACCCTCCCGAAAGCTTCTTTGTGAATACACATGGAAGATCAGAAGTCTGGTCTCGCTAAACTGCTTTCATCATTATGTTTCTGGTATTCACATTATGGACAAATGACCTGAAAAATTGCAGTTAAACACATAAAGGAGTTTTTTTAAGTTACAGAATGACTTTCAAAAACCACAAACCTGCAAAGGGAAATAGGATTTGCTGGATCAGATAAGATTACTAGTCTATCTGGTCAGGCACATTCAGTGTGTAGCTTTTTAGAAAAGAAAACTAAAATGGGAGGAAGTGATGGTGAATAAAACTAGTTTTGCAGTTCAATACTGAATCAGTTTTGAAGATATTTTAAGAAGAACCCAATCAAAAATCCCGCTCAGAAGGAAACAATCTGGTCTTTTTATTTCCCTATTTTTTCTATTACGATCAATAGATAAATTCTACTGTTCACACCAGTGTGAATACGGTTTCTTATGCTACCTGGCAGTGATCAAACCCTGCTTCGGAGCAAGACCCTGCAGAGTTTCAAGGGTTTGCCACCCACATCAAAATATTGCCATGGTAAGGAAAATGCATGTGCCTGTGCATGTAAGCAACGCAGAAAAACCCAAAGCATTTTCTTTATTTACAGCTACATGACTGAATACAAACAAGCTGCTTGCCACTAGTCTCACCATGAGCATAAAATATTTCGAACTCCAGGACTACTGAGAAGCTCACAGTTTTATTCAGCAGTCATCATGCTCCAAATTTACAAGCCTGACTCGGATGGTTATTACTGGGATGTACCTGCTTAAATCCCTTCCACAGATGGGAGAACGAACACTGCCCATGCCAAGTTTCAGTCTGGATTGAATTTTTACAGCTGGGTCATAAATTTGTGGATTAAAAGGGTTCTAATGGAAACACAGATACAGCCTTAACTACAGCAACATGAACAGCAGCACTGTAACACTGCGCGGGGGACAGCCCGCGCTACGAACAGAATCTACCAGGATGTTACCCAAAGTCGCATTATTTCTCCCCAGCAGCGGAAGGAGGCCGGGACACGCAGGAACCCCGCGCCAGGTATGAAGTTTCAGTTCAGATGTTTTTCCAGAAAGAAGTGAAACTTTTATGGGCTCGCCATTGCTTTAAATTTACTGCCCCGGAATATGAAAAGTCTAGCCCTCGTCCCCCTCCTGCTACTACCCCGTCCCGCCTGTGCCTGACTTTCCTGCACCCCGTCCCCTCCTGGTCACACTTTGCTGCACTGCACATACATCAGTGTGTTAATAAGCGTCACCGAAGACAGCGGTTACTCGTGAAGATGATAGATTTCATATGTAAAAGTAATTCACTGGGCAAAAAGGAAGGTTTTTGTCCCTCTAATTTCTCTTTCTTCTCCATGCAGGTGCCACGGGCAGATGTCTCGGTGCAGGGGCAGAGCCAGCTGGAGACCCACATGAGCCCCGAGGAGCAGAACGGGCACATTTCGGTGTTGGAGCCTGCGCAAGTCTTGCTCGCAACCCAGCACCGAGGTGATCTGCCTCCAGTCACGGCTTTGCATTCGAAAGCACCTTCCAATAAGTGATATATAAAGTTCAGTGTGTGTCTTCAAAGCCACTCCTGATGGGGTGACAGCACACGTCTCTGCGTTTCTGTCTTTGCAAACACTCCTGTGTTTTGTTCCTCTTTTTCTCTCTTTCATGTTTAAAATCATGCCATATTTTTCATGTTCGTTGGCCTACATCCCCTCTTTGGCACAAACAGCTGACAATCACATTTTGCTGCCGGGTTTCCAGGAAGGGGAGAGAGCAGAGGTACCCTCCTTCGTGCCCCCAGAAGCGTATCGGGGGAAAGCCGCAGTGGCAGGGTCCCTCTGCATGCACGTCAACGCAGCGCAGGGTGGTCAGGCTATGAGGACGACCCACGGGATGCAAACCCATGCTCCTGCCCAATGCTGCACCACTCCGTCCCTGCCTGCTGCACCAGGGCTGCGGTGTGCAGGGCTTTCTGCTTGAGCTGGTGCATTTCCCCGTTATCTCGTCTTGTTATCTCCCCGTGAACCCCCCTTTGCCCTCCTCATTTGAGTAGTGCTTCCTTTTGCAACGCATGCAACCGCTTGCAGTGGCAGTGGCTGCAGCAGGCTGGCATCTGCAAGGCTGAGGATCCCCTGAATCGGTGCAAAAGCCACGCCAGCTGACGTACTGCAAGGCAGCATGGAAGCCTGACGATTCTGCTGCAAGAGATCTGCACAGAAATTTGGCTACCGGGGAAAATCCTGCTCAGGCAGTGGAAGGGGAGAAGGAATCACATCCATTTCACTAAGTCAGTTTTCCCAAGCTGTAGTTTCACACACTCTTTAAATAGTCCTTAAATTAGCTGCTAATTTTTTTACTAATTTCCCTATTATATTCATTACTAGCCATGCAGTCTACAGCTAAAACTGGAAAACAGTCTGATTTATGATCATGTGCTTTTCCATGCACATAATTTCCTGAAACATTCACATTTGGGTTGGCCCCAGGTTTTAAGACCAAGCATAATTTTGAAGACGTTTTGAACAATGGGAAAATGGGGATAAATATTTCTTTCTCTTTGAACACACACCTTTGCTAAATGAACGAGGCCCGAGGCTTGCCAGGGAACAGCCCTTGCTGAGGCCTGGAGCATTGGCTAACTCTAAGAGGAGTATTAAAATATATAGTTGTTAGCGATCGGTGACAGCACCATACATTTTTCCTGCTGTGTCTGAGAGAGGTCTTGGGCAAGCACAGGGGTCTGCTGCTTTTTTGGCCGCTGCTGCAAATATTTGCATTGGGGAAATTTTAATGGTCTCGGAGAAACAGAGGAGGGCTGCTCCCCTGGCACGAGCAGCAGCAACCTGTGGCCATGGAAACATGGCTGATCCCCTGAATTTGTGGTCTCTCTGATCTCTTGGTCAGATGTTGTCATCTTTTCCATTTCAAATCATTCATGCAAGAACATCTCACTCTCTGCGATGATAAAGCTGTCAGGAGTCCTGAGACGTGCTGCCCTGAAGCAAGCTGACTTGAAGAAAATCCTCTGCGGCCAAACAACCGACTCGAGCTAGTTTTTACTGAAGTACGTGGAAAATTTGCCATGACATCAACAGACTCAAAACCAGCAGAGGTGCACACGCACCTCCTCTGCTCCGTGGCATCTCCACAGCAATTATACCCGAATTATATCCACGAACATGCTGCTATTAGAAGCCCATCTGACCTGCACATAGCCCAATCTCCAGAATCTTTAATATTTTGGGTTTTAAAAAAAAAAACAAACCCCAACACATTCATAGGCATTTGCATCTGAAAACAAACAGATAAAACAAGGATGCACAGTGTTTGCACCCAACACCTGTGAGAAAACAAGTACTCTCTTTTCCCACAAAACTGACCATTAAAAGCAGGGAGTGGAGAGAAACGGCTCAGAAAATCTAACACTGCCAGGAGCCCTGCTTCCCCTGCCGGCAGGGCGGGCTCCAGGCAAAGCTCTCCCCTGCCCGCTGGCAGCCCCTGGGTGCCCAGGCTTTTGGGAGGGTGCTCTGCCCACAGCGCTGTCGATGCTCCCGGCCCACCCAGCACTCTCTTCCTCCATTGCCCCACCTGAGAGAGGTTGCAACTGCTACCTTTCCACAAAAAAGATCTGGTTTTGATGAAGCACTGTTTTCCAGGATCGTGTGGAAATAATCCTGACCCATTCCCCTTGCAACTCAAATACTGAGAAACTGAGAAATGAAAGGGAATTAAAACCCAGCTTATTTGCTTTTTGCTGTTCAAGCTGAAAGAAATGCAAAAAGTGAACAACTAACTTAGCTAGCGGGGAGCCGGCAAGATCTTTAGAATTCTCAAGTTTGGGCTATCACATCTGGTATATTAAACCTGACACTGTCCCTGTAGTAAAGCCATTTCCTTTTAATCTTTCTTTAGAAAAAACAACAGAACAGCAAATTAAACGCAATCCTCTCCTCAATTCTCCATTCCATGCTATTTCAGTGTTGACGAATCAGGTCATGTAATAATAAAATTCCTGCAGAAATATGATCTTAACTGTGTAACCTTCAAATTGCAGTTATGCTGCTGTGTGCATTTAATACTGTACTTGACATTCCCCTTTTCCATTTCACTTCTGGATGACATTAGGATCTGCAACAAGGACCTCCTTCAGCTCTCCCAGGTTACCATTTATTTTAAAGTATCCCCAAGGTCTCCAGCACCGTTTAGATCAAACTTGAAAAAGTCACTGGTACTAGAGGTTTTTGCGGGTCCCTCGAGCTGTTTCTGAAAACAGGTTCCATTGTGTTCATATTATGCTTTTAAATTTTATAGCTCATTTTTAAATTACATGTTAATTTCTAAAAATGTTAAATTGCGAGGAAAAGTTGGCAAGGACCACACAAAATCACAGCACTGTTCTGCAGCTTGTGTGTGTCTCTCTATAGTACTTATGTGCATGGCCATACCCTCACATTTAAGTGCTCTGTATGAATGTGGGCCTGATCCTGCAGTGTGCTGAGGGTCTCATCAGAGGTGCTCAGTGTGCTGCAATAAACAACCCAGGATCGTGCTTTATAAATCACAAACTTTGCAGGATCCAAATGAAAGAAAGAAAGGAAGGCGAGAGGAAAGAAAAAGGCAGTAGTAATGAAAACATCAGAAACAGAGCACACTCCTGAGTATAAACGTCTAAAAATAGAGATTAAACATCTTCAAAAATCAGTCATTCAAGAGTTTTTTTAAAAGCCACCCTCCTCTCCAGGCCTGCAAGTCTTTAGTTTCCTCACTATTTCTATTTGTTCTGGCTTTTCTACTGTGCTAAGTAACATATAAAGTGAAATCCATGAAAATCTGCCTACAGAAAAAGGTTAGAAAACTCCCTGTCCTGCCATTTCATCTCTCTCTCTCATACTAATTTTTGCTTTCGTTCACCAAACACAGCTCACCAGACAGCGATATCCCAGAAAGTTGGGATTTTTCATTTCCTCGTGCAATAACGATGCAGAACATTTTGTCCCCACAGGTGACTGACGATAGGGGACTCGCAGAGCAGTGCAGCGCGATTAGAGAAAAAGTCAGCAGTTTTGTGATCTGTAAACCAAAGACTGACGTTGCCACTTTAGATTTACGTCCAGCCTCACTATAAACATTATTAGACCTCTTCCTTATAAATTTCTGGAGTGCTTGTTGGAGTCAGACTGTTGTTTCTGCGTGCGTTTGTACAACAAATACAGATAGGCAAGTCTGGTTTTAGTTATTCCTGTCACACAGAGAACCTGCTGTGAATGACAGCGTGCCAAGGAGTTAATGAAAACTTGTACTCCAACATTGATTTTTAGCTAAACAAAAACACCGAACCAAGCCTTTTAGTGGTCAGTTTAAGACACATATTTGACCAATTACATAAATTTATATATTATACCTGCACTAGGATTAATCCGAACTGAAATTTTCTGCCTTAAGCGAACACATGCGTGTACGTCATATACATAAGCATATCAGCTTACGACAGAAACGTTTACATATGTGACATATCCGAGTACGGCTGCACTCTT
>NW_009218655.1:0-17777 GCF_000690835.1 Fulmarus glacialis
AATATATTTAATATATTATGTAATATATTTAATATATATTAAAAACATTAATAGTATTTTTGTCATCTGTTCTGTCCTTATTGTCCTTATTCGTAGAGTTCAAAGTTTCATATCAGAAATGCATTTCAGATTTGTTGGCTCGGCTTGCAGGGAAGGTTGCAGTTTGTTCCAGCAATGTGCAATGTCCAGGTAGTTTGATTTGATTCTGATGTTAAACGTGTGTTAAAGGAATGAAAAACTTTCTGCAAGTAAGAAAGTATTATTGTTTTGTAAGTCCTTACATTAACCTAATTGCATTTGAATGTAAACAGTATAATCAGGTTAATTTGTGCAGATCTAAATCGTGACTTCTTTAGATGTGATGTAAAAACTCACTAAGACGGCTTATGGGCTCTTTAGAAAAGGTTGTTTCTATAGTACCTTCTCCTCATTCCGTTCATAATTCTCATAGTAAAGAGTAGAAACGTAGCTTCCATAATAAATTATTGTGCCATGTCCTCGTGTTACTGTGAATGTACAGTTGACAGAACACTGTAGCACCTTCTACTTCTGTGTGGAATACACTAATTCTTGAAACCAGGATCATGATGTTTGTGAGTTTTCAAGTTGAAGTTCAGAGTAGCCAGTACACAGTCTTTCCATCTCCAAAGTCAGCTATGAAACAAGATATACAAGGTTTGCCTTCCAGCTGAAATGTGCTCTTGCTGAGCTAGCAGAATGCTTTTTTCCCATCTGATGCTTATATGCTTTTATGGATTTAGACAGATGAAATTACTTAGTCCTGCAGAACTTGCTGGCCTTTGGAAACCCAATTAGCATGTGTTTTGCCACGTAGATTTAAGAAAATTTTGTATTTGGGAGATTCTGGACATTTTTAGACACAGTATAAAGATGCCACTTCTGCTTCAAGATTCCCGGACATCTTGCTGTGATTCCTAAGCCTTTCAGGTTGTGCGAAGTGACAGTAGCAGTCAAGTTAATAACATACTTGTCTCTATGGACCTGAGCTGAGTGAGATACTGATACTGCTCCCATCTTTGAAAAGACCTGTGACTTATTTCTGTCCCGTTTTGTTTTCAATGTTAACAATCAAGAGAGGAGGAGATCAAAGCCAAGTCGTGACATGGTTTCTGTTTAGAGCAGGGCTGGCTGCGTGGCCCATCTCTGTGTGTGTGAGTTCGTGCCACTTCAGCTCAGGACCTCATTCTGTTCTGAGAGGTGACCTCCTGTCCTTTCATAAGGAGTGGTGTCAGCTATGTTTTATCTGATGCTGCACAGCCCAGAATGTGGCATCTAGCCTGCTGGTTACTGCATTAGGCACAAATATTTTTCTGTGGTGGTAGGCTTTGCAGTTGAGAAGTGTCTCATGGCATTTATTTATATAGGGTAATGAAACTGCCCACACAATTTTTACATCGTTATACTTCACATCATTAAATGTCCTTTGAAAATACCTGCTTGTCCTTGCTTTCCTGTAAAGTCTTTTTTTGAATGGGCTCAGATATAAAACCATATAGTTGTATAAAGCCTGAGCTTGCCTATTTTCTGAAATTGTCTTCTAAATTGCACTTATCTCGATTCATTCTGAAGCATAGCTATGACTTCAATGTGCTCAGTAATGAGAATAATATAATATTTCAATGCAGCGTGTCTAGTTGTTGAATATTGCACGAGGCATTAGGTTGGGGTGCCAGGACCATGTGGATACGAGAAGCCTCCTGCCTGGAAGCTTTCCTTCCAACTCCTGTCCCTGCAGTTTCTGCTCTGCTGGAGCCTGTGTCCCAGTGTACTGCCCCTGCACTAACCAAAATCAAAGACCCTCCTGCCACAAAACAAATTCTCACATGGCCCAGAAAGGATGGATGTGTTGCACAGCGTTGTCTGTTCCACAAATCCCAATGATTCTGGTAGACCAAATCACGAATCATCCATGTCTCCCTGCATGCTATTTGGTGAAGGTCTCAACTTTCACTTGCTCACAATGGGATAAAAATTGCCTTTGGATGTGGAAGCATCCCAGATCTTTATACGAAGTAGGATTAAGGTTTAAAGTGAACTGTACAGCGTGACGTTTGATTAAAGTGCATGCTCAATCCTGAAAAAAAATTTGCAAAATCTGTTTCATAAATTAATGTGCGGTGAGGCCTGCCTTCTAAATTACTGTATGTCATGTACAGGTGAGTAGTGATAAAATACCTTTCTCCTAAAATTTCACCTCAGTTTTGTAGTGAAAATTGTCCAGAAAATTCTCATGTTACATTTGGTGCTAATGCAGATTCTGCATTGAACAGTTCTGTGGTTTATGCCTGATGAGTGGATAAATCCAAAATTGCCATTTCTAGCAGTTTGATTAACTGTCTTACAGGCTTTGGCAAGGTCCTGTTTGATCAACTTGTCTTTCTGCCATCATTGCCAAACAGGATGGGAGGATGCTGGGCAGCAGGGAGTAGCGTCCGTGTAGAGAGTTTGGGGTTCCAGGCTTGCTGAATAGCTATATTTGGGCGAAACCATGTTGGTGACACAAAATTTTAATTAAAAAAGTGGGGAGGAAGAGAGCTGCTTCCTGGAGTCTCCTGTACTTAACCATGGTGCTGCTGGTTGTTTCAGATCCTGAAGAACATGGAGTCTTCCAGAATTGTTCAGCCACACTTCCTGGAGTTCTTGCTGTCTCTTGGCTGGTCCGTTAATGTTGGGAAGCACCCTGGGTGGACTGGCCATGTCTCAACAAGCTGGTCAATCAATAGCTGCAGTGATGAAGAGGGACCTGAACAAGGTAAGACATAATAAATGGTGTAATATTAAATTAAAATGTTTAGGCTCCTTTAGGAGACAATAAATTTAAAATTTCTTTTTCCTGGATACCTATCTGAGCACTTGCATATTTTTTTTCAGATAGATGCCGATGTTTACTAGAAAGGAATGTGTAAATATTAGATTAAGCTTCAAGTCAAAATGAGCAAAACTAATGTCTGTATGTTGGTGGGAGGAAGTAGCCTCAGCAAGAAATACCTCTGTGCTATATTTTTAGCAGACTTAATGAGTCTTTAATATATTATCCAAAACTAGTATTCAGGTGAAATTGGATACAAATTGTGCTGCATATTGGCAAATAGACCTGAAATACTGTGCGATTTTGTTGTGTTCTGTAAGTAGATTAAAATGAGATGTTTAATGCCTTGTAATCATGGTTGGTAGGAAGTAATGAAAACAAGCTGCTGTTTGTAGGTCACAGTGGTTGGAGCCCACACACAGCTCTTCTGTCCTGCTTAATTTACTCTGCTTTTTTCCACTAGAGCGACTCCTCCTCTGGGCTTGTCCTACACCACCCTCTCCCCATTCTGTCAACCAAAATGATCCTCAGGGTAGTGAATTGCTATCCCAGGGTGGTGAACTGGAGGTTGGGTTAGTTTCTGCCTTGAATAACTTAATCAGATTACCTGGGATTCTGATAGCGTCTGGGGTGGTTTCAGTGTGGTTCATGGTAACTACTCCAAGGGCCAGCCCTTCTCTTGGTGATCAGAGCCTCAGCCTTCTGCTGTGGGCCAAAGGCATTGAACAGGCTGGTCCAGCTTGTTCAATGTCTTTGATCTGGCATTTGCACCATTACTGCTGCAGTTGCTTAAGCAGTGCTCTTGCTCTGCTTTCCCTTCACTATAACTTAGAAATGCTCTTCACCTGTAACTGCGGCCAACTAAAGGCTTCTCTATTTGTTTGTAAAATAACACTACAAATGATAGAAGGCTTGAAATGTTGGGGAAAGGTTAAAAGAACAGAGGCATGGCTTCCTCTGAACAAGTCAGGAGAGGTTACAAAATGGCCAGGTCTTGATTTAATTTTCCTTTGAGGATAGGGTCAGACTGTGCTTTCCTCAGAGGCAGAGCCCTCTCCCTTCCCTTTGTGGTTGGCTTTGTGAGTATGGCTGTGTGGAAGGCAGTGCCCTGAATTAGTGAGGTAACCTGTTTCAATGTGGGTTTTTTAAATTAGATTTTTTTCAGCCATTTAGATTAAATCACAGACCACCAAATAGCTGAATTCAACAAATTGGGGGAAAAAGGAACAGAAAAAGTATTCAGGGATGGGAGGGAGGGAGGGCTACTTCTAATCTGGTTCTGTTGTTGGAAAAATCCATGAGTGGAGTCGTACCTTTAGCAAGCAATGGTTAAAAAACTGAAATAGTAGATTTAAAGTAGACTTGGAACAACTTGTGAAGATTGCTTGCTTTGTTTTCTCCTCCAATCTTTGCTGTGACTATTTGCTATATAATAAAGCTATATTTGCTATATAATAAAGCTATATTTGCTATAAAGCTATTTATTTTGTTAAATGTATTTTCTCTTTGTGGATGGCTCTGGTGATTAAAAACCCATGCAGGAGTCTAGCATCCTGGCCTGTATCAGAAATAGTGTGGCCAGCAGGAGTAGGGAGGTGATCGTGCCCCTGTACTGGGCACTGGTGAGGCCGTAACTCGCATGCGTTCAGTTTTGGGCCACTCCCTACCAGAAGGACATTGAGGTGCTGGAGCGCACCCAAAGAAGGGCAATGAAGCTGGTGAAAGGTCTAGAGCACAAGTCTGATGAGGAGCGGCTGAGGGAACTGGAGTTGCTTAGTCTGGATAAAAGGAGGCTGAGGGGAGACCTTATCGCTCTCTACAACTACCTGAAAGGAGGTTGTAGCAAGGTGGGTGTCGGTCTCTTTTCCCAAGTAACAAGCGATAGGAGAAGAGCAAATGGCCTCAGGTTGTGCGAGGGAAGGTTTAGATTGGACGTTAGGAAAAATTTCTTCACCAAAAGGGTTCTCAAGCATTGGAACAGGCTGCCCAGGGAATGGAGGTATTTAAAAGACGTATAGATGTCATGCTTAGGAACATGGTTCAGTGGTGGACTTGGCAGTGTTAAAGTAACGGTTGGACTTGATGATCTTAAAGGTCTTTTCCAACCTAAATGATTCTAGAATAGCTTCCAGGGAGACGTGATTAAAATAAATTTACAGGCATATGCTTTGATTTTGTTTCCCTGCACACCCCCAAAAGCAAAGAAGTTCTTAAACAGTTGGGTTTGGGTTGTGGTGCTGCTCCCTGAGAGGTATGGTGGTGAAGCATGGCTCAGAGGCTCCTGTGCCTCTGGCCACCTGTCTGTCAGCATGCTGAATTTCACTGCTCCATTGGTTTTGCTGAGACAGCTATTCCAGGAACCCTTCTGTAAATTGGATCAGAGAAATAATTCAGCTTAAAGTCCTTGCTAGTCTTTCTGGAGGCAGTATGGAGAAGGAAAAGGGGTGGGGGTGTGCTGTAATTTACTTACAGCATGGCTCTACCAAAGAATTGTTTTCTCTCTGTACTGTGAAGGCCTGATGTACTGGCCAACTGCGATGAGGGAATAAATGGCGGCTGAGAAGGAGGAGCTTTCTTGCATTGGATTTGATCCAAGAGAGCCTTTTTCTAACTCTCCTTGGCAGAAGAAAAGACATAAAAGGAGCGTCTGTAGAAACTGGCTTGAATTCCTGAGTAGTATCAGGCTGAAGTTATAAATGCTAGAATCCTTTGGAAATTTTATGACTAACTGAATGAGGGAATGGTTGAAATAGCTACTAGATGAATTCTTGTGGCAGATGTGCTTACTAGACTGCTCAATCCAAGGCAAATAGGGTATGCAGTACAATGGAAATATGTTCAAAATAAATCCTCTCCCAACCCAAAATGCTTTTTCCTTCAAGACAACAAAAATGTTTATCTGAAAATTGTTGTTAGCCATGAGATTTGACTGTGGAATCTTCTCATTTTAAAATGAGATTTGTGTGATTTCTTCTCATTGATTGCACCTTGTATTTGAAGGTCTTCTCCTGAGGCAATGTATAAAGAGGTTGAGCTTCCTTTTGACTAAACTTTCCTTTTATGTCCAATTTCAGATGATCTAATTATTTCAGAAGATGTTGGGGCAAGTATCTTCAATGGGCAGAAGAAGGTGCTGTATTATGCAGATGCCCTGACAGAAATAGCTTTTGTTGTCCCATCACCAGTGGAGTCCCTAAGTAAGATCACTTTGTACATGCTGTTTATAAAAACCAAAACATTTTTTTGTTAGAGAGCTTTTTCAGGAGCAGAACCTAAATAAGCTAACTAGTAGTGTGTCTAGCAAGATCCTTGTCAGAAAGCTACTGATGTTTAAATTGTAACATCCTAATCCTTAGACTCCTTCCAAAGGTGGTATCTGTTCTGTGCCCCTTTTTCTGAGTCTAAGGCTCAATACATGTCCAGTCTTGCACAGCAGTATTGCTGTTACCCTGGGTGCATTAGGTTGGATGTATGGTTCACTATCAATTGGTGATGCTTATTTTTTTTCTGTCCTGTCTTGATGACATGCTCCTGCAGCACATGGAGGAGCATGTGCACAACTGCTATGTAGGTGAGCAACAGCTTTCACGACATCTTTTGCACAGTAAAACCTGTGTGCAAAAGTTCCCTGGAATAAAAGGGCTGTGAAGAAATGATAGGCATAGGAAGGAGGAGACACTATTCTATAGGAAATGGATGGGCCACTTCTAAATCCATAGGGAGTGCTTTAATGGCAGTCCGTTTCTGGAATAACTGGCAGTTGTCCACTGCTGAATCCTCTTCCTGCTTTTGAGTGCTATATTGGACATTAGGAAAAGTTTCTTTACTGAAAGAGTTGTCAGGCCTTGGAACAGGCTGCCCAGGGAAGTGGTGGAGTCACCATCCCTGGAAGTATTTAAAAGACGTGTAGATGAGGCACTTAGGGACATGGTTTAGTGGGCATGGTGGTGGTGGGTTGACGGTTGGACTCGATGATCTGAGAGGTCTTTTCCAACCTTAATGATTCTATGATTGACTTTACCGTAAATCTATGTATGTTTAGTTTCAAGAACCTTACAACCTTTTTTAGTTTCAAAACCTTACATCTGATGACAGCTTAAGTTTTTTGGCAGAAGACAAAACCCATCTTTCTTCTGGCTTACAGCTGATTCACTGGAAAGCAATATCTCTGACCAAGAAAGCGACTCCAACATGGATCTGCTGCCAGGAATATTGAAGCAGCAGTCTCTGACACTTGAACTCTTCCCCAATCATACAGACAATCTTAATCCCTCCCAGCGGGTAAGGCAAAACTTGTATTGAAAAATTGCATTCTTTTTTTCCTTTTTTTTCAAGAAGCACACTGGCAATGCTTCCTTTTTTTTTTCAAGAAGCACACTGGCAATGCTACAGCATTTTTTGATAGTATATGATTGGTTTCCTAGCATTTGGAGCTACTTGTCCCTAGTCATTAATCTTTAACATCTGCTTTGGTCCTGCCAGAATTTGTACCTGTAGTAGGAGATTGCAAGATGATATTAATGAAATGTAAAACTTAAACATGCTAAGTCATAATACTCTGCATACTGAAATCTTGAAATGCAGTATTTACAAAGTAATTCAGACTTGAATCCATGCTTGGAAATTTAGGATGGATAGACATGAACGCTTTTCATACCTACCCAGTTTAAATTAGTATATGTCAGTTATGTCTGAAGTATCAGATGCGAAGTTGCTTTTGTATGGTAGGAAAGCAGAAAACCATGAACTGCTGTAACACTTAGCAAAGGATTTACAACTGCTTATTTCTTGTATAGAATTCACTTCCAAATGTGTATTTAATTACTGATTTAAGATTAAGAAAAACTTGAACCAGTTTTTAAAGATTGAATTTATGAATTTGTGTTGAATATAAATATTGTGGAGACCCAGTTTACTGTTTCTCAGTGGATAGTTCCACTGTAGCTGCCCCATCTCAGTAGTTGGCAGAGGTTGTACCTGTCTGAGATCTGAAGGACTAAGGAGCAACTGTGGAAATGCTTGTGGGATGCATTACTGGACTCATGATGTTTGCAAATGCTACTCTTCCCTTGTGTTCAAAACAGCTCAGTCCTACTTCCAGATCCAAAAGGATGCCTCAGGGCCGGACCATTCCACCGATGGGACCTGAAACCAAAGTGTATGTGGTCTGGGTAGAACGTTATGATGACATAGGTGCGTAGAAGTTTGTATTGTTCGCTAAAGTAACAACAGGGCAGGAACGAGAGGAAAAACTCTGTTCCGTTCCTCTGTAAAATGCTAATCCTTATTAATGTCTGTAACCCACACTTTTAAGATTCTAAAACAGTTCTTTGGTATTTGAGTGGTGGTCCATGGAGTGTACATGAATCAGTGGCATGTAGGTCTGGAGACTATTTTAGCTCTGGCAGTACATGTGAAATGCCATCAGGCACCTTCTTAAGCTTAACACACAAGGCAAGTGTGCACCCCTGTTTTTGAGTTCCCCTCAGCTGCTGTCTCCTCAGAGTGAATCTGTTGTTCTTCCTTTAAAAAAAAATTACTCCTGCCACCTGCTGCTTCTGTGCTGAAGCATCCATCTTGGTTTGATGGTACCTTTGAAACTTTCTGTTGTGTTCTTTCTAGTTGGAGGGCTCATTTATTCTGTGCTCGGGGTGCCCATTTCATGCTATGCAGTCCAGCTTCCTTTCTGCACCTTTGTTCAGGCAGGGTCCTGCTCCTCATGCAATTTAATGTTTCTTAGTTTGATGTTTTTTCTCTGACTCTGGGTACTGGCTAACCTGAGAGAGACCCAGCTTTGCTCATCCTGTTACAGGCATGGACAATGATGGGCAGCTGGCCACTAGGCTTGAGGAGTCCTTTGTCCCCAAGAGCTTTCTGTGTGCTGGTTCTAAGCCGTGGCCTGGCTTTAGTGCTATGCAAGAGCCTCTGTACTGGCCTAGCCCAGCAGAGTCTGTAACACTGGCCAGTAACTGATACTTTATTCTATCTTTGATTTCTAATCCTGGTTCCCAGTCTGGCAGCAAGGGTGGACCTTAATTAAGCCCTTAGCTCCTCCCAGAGGAAAGCAACCAAGAGAATGTGAGTGATCAAGAGGGAGCTTCCTGTGAAGTGTTAGGTGTAAATTCTCAAGGAGAGCACCTTGTCCACAGCACATCCCTCAGAGCTTTACTGGCATCAGGAGGTGGACAGCAAGTTCTGCAGCATCATTTCCTTATCAAGACATTGGCCCAGAGGGTGTTCCCTTAGCTCCAGGAGTCCCTCAGGCACTTCAGTTCCCGAACTGGTGTCCCTGACCCACTTCTTTCTTGAGTGGCAGCTGAGGCCAGCTCACTGCAGAGGCAGCAACTGTGCTACACATGCATGTTTCTGCTTGGCTGCTGCTTTCAGCAGCCATAGGAATCTCCCAAAGCTCTGGGCCTGAAGCTGAAGAAATGAGTTTGTGAGCCTCAGTAAGCGTGGCAGTTGGATTTTGCGGGAGGGGCTCTTGAAAGTGGCTCCTAGCACAGAAGCTTTGCCTTATGCTCCTTATGTTCTTGGCTTTTGCCTTATGCTTCTGTTACATCTTTGAATCTGGACAGTGGAAAAGCTGTCACTTTGTAGTCTAGGGTATCGCCCCTGTGCCAACTGCCTGCCCGCCCTCTTGCTCCATCTCAAAGTACTTCCATGGCCTTCCATGCTCTCCCTCTGCTAGCTCCAGCTTTTGTGTACTCTTAGCATCCCAGCTCTGATGGCAAAAGGTGTTTTTGGGCATTATACTCTTTCTGCTGGAAGAGGTGTCGTTACTGTCCTGCTGTCTGAACTGTACTTTTGTGAATGATTCACATCTCTCTGTTCCTGCCCCTAAACAAGGTAATGGGAAGTGCCATATCCCCTTCCAGGGATCTGAGTTGTTACTTCCTCCTCTTGCACCTTCATTATCCAGTTACATGTTACTAAGTGCATGGCAGCGGAGTTGTAGGTTATGGTGAGGACCTACAGAGCTTGGATTTGAGGAGCGATACCATGTTTGTTGGAGCAGGGCTCAAGGGAACTGTAGATGTGAGCGGCGGTAGAGTTTGAAATTTCCAGCACTCTTCTTGAGGCTGGTTACTTGTGGATAGGTGAAGATGCTGTTGAATAATAATTTGAAGGCTCTTTTTGTGATTGAAGTACTTCACCTCCTTCCTGCTTTCACTGTACCTCTAGAGATTTTGACCTTTGGGATGGGGAGAATTGAGGGTATGGGACGTGTGTTACCTGATCTGTTGAGCACAGGATGTCTGAGGTGTGTCTATACACTCCATGAATGCTTAAGCTTAAAAACAAAGACAGACTTTGCATCACTAGCAGTGCAAGGACATCCATGGTATAAATGTTTGAGGACTGCATGGTTTTGACTGATGATAAATAATCTTTCTTTGTTCAAAAACAAAACAAAAAAAAACCCAAAAACTTGGGGTAGATAAACTTTATTTAGTGCATCCTCTTCTTATAGAAAACTTCCCCCTTCCTGATCTGGTGTCTGAGACTAGCACTGGTGTGGAAACTACAACCAATAGTAGCACTTCCCTAAGGTAAGACTGCTCTTATTTTCATTATTTTTCTTGATTCTTGTGGACAACAGTTTAGGCTGCACTTCAGAAGAAGTCATGACTGAGATTATTTGCATTCTTCAGCTTTCACAGGTAACCCTGAGAACTCTAGGCAGACATGTTAAAAAAGACAGATGAGTTTCCTCAGTGGATTTTTTTGTTGAAAAAATGAAAGAGCTTTTCATATCACTGCAGTTTAAACATAAATTAAGGAACAGAAAATGTGTAATTTTTATCTTGAGTCTGTGATTAGCCTCCCTCCCTTGTGAGGCAGTTAATGCTGCATGCATGTTGTGAGGCTTAAAGCCCTGTCTGCAGGACTCTCAAATTCTGTGGTAACAGATCATAAAACAGTACAGTTGCTATAACCCTTCTAAAGTCCTGAAGACACAGGAGTCCTGCTGGTTTAGCCACAAGACATTTTTTAACATTCTTTTAACACTTAAAGTGGTCACTTTTCATCTATAGATTAATTGAAACAGTGCTATAAAACTGATTTAACAGTTGTGGTTTTTCCCTTAAGATCTACCATTCCTGAGAAGGAAGTTCCTGTGATCTTCATCCATCCTTTAAACACCGGCTTATTCAGGATAAAACTACAAGGAGCAACTGGGAAATTCAATATGGTTATCCCATTGGTGGATGGAATGATAGTCAGTAGGAGAGCTCTTGGTAAGCTAAAGATATTTAGGAACACTCATGTTTTGATTTTTTTTTTTTGAAGTAATAATATATCTGCAAAATACATGGTCTGGAATCTTTCATTGGAAAAAGTATTGGGCATGGCAGAACAAAATAAAAACATGCTTTTTGCAGCAACAGTGGTAGCAGGAACAGTAGAGGGAGCAGGCGGTCAGCACTTAGCTGACAGCGCAGCAGGGCTCCACTGCAACTGTAGTGGGAGAGAAGTGAAGGGTTGGAACTAGTAATGGTGGAAGGAAAAGGTAAATGCTTGTTATCTAGTTAAGAGATCCGAAATGTAACATTGTTACATTTAGCATTGAGAACCAAGGTGCTGGTGCTAGTTGACTGCCAGAGGGTACTACTGAATTTTTTGATGGTGCTGGCATGCTGTGTGTGTTCCTTCTGTTTTAGAAGCCAGACAGTGATTAAAAGCTGCAGCAATTGAGGATTTTCTAATGTGTTCAATAAAAATGCTTAACCTACTACGCAGGCATGTGTTAACAGGGGTCTGTGTGTGCTATCTGCCTTTTCCTGTGTTCCTGGATGGATCAATGGATCTGTCTTCATATCGGTGCTACTGTAGCTTCAGTGACTGGAAATCTCACTCCAGTGAGAGCAATTCACATGACAGAGTGAAATGAATAAACGAACATTAGGATACTTGTACATAATCATAAAACTAACGTTGTAGGGGTCTGTTGGGGATTACTTTCAGGTTCTGGTTTTTGCATGCTTAATTCAGCGATGGCAAAATTGAAGCTAGACTGGGCCTTTAAATAACATTTGTGAATTCAACTGATGACAATGGCTTGTACTGAAAAGGAATCAGGTGTGTTTTCCTACAGTTGGACTGTTTTTTCAGCTGCATCAGGACTATTAATATAATTAAATTTGTCTCGTCTCTAAGTTCAGCAGATGTAGTTTGGGTGCAGTCAGGAATCAACTCCTCTAAATAAGACACTGTTTCTCCCTGTAAGAAAGTACTTGTGAAACAGCAAGGGGATTAATGGACACTTACTTCTTTAAAGGCATATTAATTTAATTTCAGAATAAAATGGGATAAAGTCCACTGCCAGCTTTGACCAAAGGTTACTGCTTTGGTTCCCAACCATTTCCTCCCTGCCATATAAAGCCGTATGAATTACAGAGAGGTAACAACAGTGGCAAAGCAGTGAGGGGAAGAGAAACCTGTTTCCAGCCAGAACCCATCAAGTCTTTCCTCATCCCCTGTTCCAAGGGGAAGGCTCTGGAACTCCTACTGGAAAAAAGTACCGATGAGTACTTTTTTTCATCCTGAAGGCTCCCCTGGCGAGCGACTTCAGGGCCCACCAGAGCTCTGCATGTCCTTGTGCAGCACGGCCAGGGGCTGTAGCACTACGATTCTTGTATGAGCTGCCCTGGATTCTTTCCCCTCTTGGTCCTGAGTGTGCTGTTGCGGGCAGTTGCTTGGCACTGGCAAAGCAGAGAAATCTTCCTGCTCTTCCAGCCAGTTTAGGGTAGCACTGACTTAGTCCCTTTCTTACTCATTTTTCACAGTAAAATGTCCTTACAGGCCTGGGGGCCATGGTTATCTGTTATCAACTACTCATTGAGAAAAGTTCTTGACCTGGTGGTGCTGAGCATCTACCCTGTGTTTCTAGATGGGACAGAACCCACAATTGTCTTTAGCTGTGAAGCCAGCAAAGGGGTGCAGACTTGAATTTGTTTAAAGTTGATTCAAATGTTGTTTCTTTTTCAGGTTTTTTAGTGAGGCAGACGGTAATAAATATTTGTCGGAGAAAGAGGCTGGAAAGTGATTCATACAACCCCCCACATGTCCGCCGAAAACAGAAGATAGCAGACATTGTCAATAAATACCGGAACAGGCAGCTGGAGCCAGAATTTTATACCTCGCTTTTCCAGGAGGTTGGGCTCAAGAACTGCAACCCCTAGGTCATTATCCTTCCAGGACAATTAGATCAGAGCTTGGTGGCTACAGTAATGAAAACAGTTAAATAACAACAAATTTCCTCAGCCCTCTGGAATTCAGGAAATCATATTCTAGCACAAGTCAGCAGATACCATGTGGGAGGAATGAGAAATGAATCCAAAACATTGCAGTTGGGATATTGACTTAATTCACCTACCCTCAAAAGATTACTTAATTCCAGTCTTCCTGGATGCTAACAACGTAATCTCTTCACCCAATCATCTATTCCAGACTAATTAGGAACTGTAAGTTTCTCATTCTGTGAGAGGAAAACAATCAAAACAAAGCCATCTCTACATATAAGGATGGAAAACAAAATACAAACAAACCTGCCTTCAGACATCTCGCTACACCCACGTGTTAAAGGAGAAGGAAACAGGATCTCTCCTTTGAGGAGAGAGTCTGTTTCAGAGCGTTAACTATCCCTGCAAGAACTTAAAAGACATTTTCAGCCCCCCTTCAGAGCTCAGCAGAAGATCTTCCACTGCTTGTAACCAAGTCGTGTACCAAAAGCAAGAGGAGGAAAATTGCTTGGAAACATCAGGTCATGAAATTCAGAGCCAAGATGCTGTATTTTACAGTACCATCTGTGGTTGGGAGTAAGTCCATCTACATATGAGATTTCTGCCATGCTGACAACAAATGACACCTGAAATTACCTGACTTTCCAACATAAGTTGTTATTAGATAAGAGCTCTTGGTTATGTAAAAACAAGGCTATGACTTTCAGATCTGTTGCAAAATGTCACATTTAATTTTAGTAGCTTGATTTTTTTAAAATTTATTTTTAAACAACTACTTAATTTATTTTAAAGTGTCTGTATCACCTACTCACTGTTTCCATAAAAAGCGTAAACATCACTTGCTTTCCTTCCATTGGGTTGAAATTTGAGATTCTGGGGCTGCCTCCTGCCTGATATTTATAGCATAAACAGTTTTCGCAGCTTCTACAACACTTTTCAGAAGCTCCTGTTAAACAGACTAAAACAACTCGAAAAGAAAATTCAAGAATTCTTCTTTTTCCCTCATTAACTTGCCATTCCATGAAAGCCCCTTTGGAGTTATAACTTACAATGACTTTGAATCTACTGTGCTTACTCATGCTCAGCAGCGGTGGTTCCCTTTCACCTAGGTCAGAAGTTTTCATTTTCAGACTGTGGATTTCATGTGTTCAGGACATGAAGGATGTGCTGGGAAAAGGTGTTTGCAACTACGAATTTAATATTGGGAATATAAAAGCTGCAGTGGGCACTGTCGGCCTTGGGAGCGCTTTCAAGCTCCCAGTGCAATCTTAAATTGTGTTGCGGTAATGAATCATCACTGGCGCTCCCAGCTAGATGCAGTTTGTGATCACTGGCAGCAGCACATGTCCTCTCCCTTCCAGTAAGCAATATGAGTGTGAGCAGGAATTTGGGGAGCTCCTCATGTTATTCCAAAAGTGGTTTTATTAGCTTTTTAATAGCATTGCAGTAATACCTGTCAGTTATTTAATTTTGATGTTTCAGAGTTACTTTTTGCAACAGTTCTGACCTGAAGCAGTCTTAATTGTTTCATTACAACTTAACCTGCCAAGGACATACCCTGCTCCTGTCTTTTCATGTGGTTTTTCACAAAGAGTTAACGGAAACACAGGCCCCTAAAAATACATGTGAAAGGACTTTCAGGATGTCAACCAAAGGGGTTTTAGGTGACATGTGCTTGTTGCAGGGGACAAGCACACTAGCCTCTCAACTCAGGATCTCTGGATTTTGATCCAGATGAATCACAAGTGGAAAAAAGAAACCACTTAAAGAAAACTACTGTAGAAGTAAGCATGATGGCTGGCCCACACTTGTGTGATGCCCAGGTTGCAAATAGCAGGAGGAGCTGCAAGGCAGCGTTTGGGTATATTGGCAAAGCTGTGAAGGGAAGCTTGGACAGCTTTATTCCTCCGCCAAACTCTTGCCAGTATCAATTTAACGCACGGACACTAAATTTACCCACATTTTCTGTGTACCTATTGGATCTAATTAATGGCCAAACACACTTCAGTCCACTGATTTAAAAGGCATGACCAATGCATGTGTAACAAATAAACATACTGAGCAATCAAATGTCTGCACATCTTCAATAACGTAACAACAAAACCCACATACCATATCTAAGTGTATGTTATATGCAAAGTTACTGGTTTATGTAGTAATGAGCTGCAAAAGATACTACTTTCAGGCATTTGGGTACGGTCAGTAACATAAAGACGTGTGCATTTGGGGAAACCCTGGATATTTTCTGCGAAGTCCAAGATAGCCAAATGGACTGCCTGAAAATTTACTTTTTAAAAAGGCCTGTGCTTGGCTGGAGAATAGTCTTGGGTCTGTTTCCATGTTCATCTAAAAATGGGTATGGCACCCACTGGAGCAGTAACAACTGTGAAAGCAATGCAACTTTTCAGAAGTCTTGAAAGAAGATAACTTTTGCACACACTGTTGCTGCTGATCCCGCTGTCGGGGGAGTAGGCATTTATAACGTGCTCAATTTGATTTGTAAAACCAGCTAGTTAACATGTTACACACTAGTGGTATGACCTGGTGATAAGTTGTTGGTTTTTGCTATCTGGAAAGGTGAACCTTCAAGAAAGTCAGAATTTAGTATAAAAATGTTGCGTTTACAGAAATGTGTTGCCATCCCACTTGGTTCGGATGCTGGTTGCAGCAGCAGGTGCGCCTGGCAGACCTATGCCAGTGGAAGGTGTCTGCAAGGAGTGTCCCTCCTTCCCCTGTGCACAGAGAGGTCTTTGACTTCATAACAAAATGTAAAACACCAATTTGGGAATGAAATCCTTGTCCTGTCGAACTCAGTGGCCAAACTCCAATGGCTTCAGCTAGTCCCGGGTACAGCCTTGAGCTTTTTTCCCCAAAAGGGTTAGAGCAAATTAGATTTATTTCAGTTGTGATTGCAAGAACATGTTACTCAAGAATCCAGACTATTTTTTTCATCACAACCTGCTGTATTGAGTTTTCAACTTGACAACTTGTGTGGCTTGGGTTTGCATTCCTATTTGTTGGAGGCGGTAAGTATTGACCACTTGCTTTATGCGTAGCGTGATGTTAGCCTAGACTCCGCAGGTAACATAGTGCTGCAAAGGCTGAGTTGCAAATGTTGCATAATAACTAAACTGAGACTTTCTCTTTTCATAAAACCTTTCTGTTTGGGTTTGTAATTCTGCTTTAAATGATGGCATCCTTTCAACGGTGCAGAAAGGGGGGACCATCGTCATCTTGTTAAATACAGTGTTGAAATTACAGAATTTTTAGTACCTTAATAAAAACTCTCTTTTAAAGAAAAGCATTTTTCTTAAAGGTACTTTTAAAAAAGGCATTACAAGCTTACAGCAAACAGGAGATGGGAAGGACGGTGCCTGTGGAAATTAGGGTGTCTATGTGGATAGCGACGTGTGCATGAGGCCATAGGGAAGAGCAGCCCTCGCTGCTTGACTGGCTATACATGCTGGGTTCTCCATAGGTGACTGTATTTCTTTCCTGTGAGGTTCTGCGTGCCCAGAAAGACGAGAGAACTAAATTTTAATATAACAGACAAATTTGATGTGATTTAATGATTGCATCATTGAATGATGTCTTTGAAGGCAAACACAGACCTTTTCCACATGGATTTTAGCAGGAGCAATTAGAAATGAGAATGCCAGATATCATGTGCTTCAAATCATATACGATTTGTATAAATTTCTGTATGTTGCCAAGACATGATCTTTTTGTTCTTACTGTATTTTTCTGTAAATATTCCTGGCGCTAAGTTGTAAAGCAAAGGCAAAATGTAAATATGAAGATGTGAACTATGTTCCCTTGTCTCTAGTACTTTATCTCTTATTTGTTTAGGGAAGGCACACAAAGGCTTGTTTGTATTTATGCCAATTCTTTGTCCAGGAGAAACACATCAAATATTGAATGTAACACAATTAGTCCAATAAATTTTAAAGATTCTTATCTAGTAACTTTGCAGTTGTCAATTTTTAATATATTCCAATGCCTTTGGCTGAAATTGTCAGCCAGTAGAGATGCTTCCCAGGGAAATAGCAGACGGATGTAGTAAAACTGCACACCCCCTGCTACACAGCAGCTATGGTAACAGTGCACCAGCTTATATTTAAGGAAATCACGTTGCATCTTGACGGCGTGGGGAATGAAAACATGGAAACACAGCTTTTAAAGGGAGACCCAATGCTCCTGCAATGCAAATGTTCTCCGGTTGCTCAATGCGCTGCTCCGATCTCAGGCGAAGGTGCCCCCGCTGTGCAGCCGGCTCTGCTGCCGCCCTGCGAGCGGGACTGGGGAAGCTGCTGCGATAAAGCCGTGCGCTTAAAATACAGCGCAGAGTCCCGTGAGCGTTAGAGACGGCTCTTATTTCTGTGCAGATTGAGGATAAAGAATTTGACTTCTCAGTTGTTTGGATTAGGAGGAGAGCTGGGCAGCAGTGCAGGAGAGTCCCGTGTCCTGTGAAGGCGATGCACCCAGTGAGCTCTGGGGAATTGGGAAAGCTTCAGGAAACCTGTGGTAGAGGGTAGGGTTCGTCAGTGCCCCTCCAGCGTTGGACCAACGATCCAAACTACCCACTGACCATCACTAAGCTCCCCAGGGAGGTGACAAGCTCTCGCGGACTCTCGCTGTGGGTTCCCAGGGCTGCAGTGTTTGGTCTGGCAGGACCCTGTGTGTCTCGGTGCTTTCCTGCC
>NW_009218655.1:17808-21040 GCF_000690835.1 Fulmarus glacialis
CCTGGTGGTCACCCTGCGCTGGTGTGGCACTTCACAACAGCTCTTAACATGAGATGCTGCCTTCAGGACATCAGCCTTTTGTGAGCTGTCCACACTTCGACTTACCTGAGGGCTGGACCAAAAACACTGAACTGACCATTCCAGAAACATCAAACAGGGCAACGTGAATGTTGGTTTTCCCGCCAGCTCCCTCTTTGATAACTTCAGCAGGTGCCACCTGCCCAAGCTCCTTGCCACGTTGCTTCCAGGGAAGGTTAGGGCAGGTCCCACACTGATCTCTGAAGAATCACAGAAATGAGTAATAAATAGTTAAATATCTTTCTCTGCAGTCCCAAGGCGTAGGGCCAGTAGCAGAGGGGACTTTCTGGGCTTGGTTTTGGAGGCCTGATACTTTCTCCTTCCCTACAAAGGAAGCAAAAGGCACTGAGCAGAGCTGTCCATCCCTCGCCCAGGGGGCTGGGAAACCTTGGCTGTCCTTGCCACGCATCCTGCCCACTGCTGTGGGCTTCTCACTCACTACAGACTTCTTCCCATTGCTTTCCCGATGGCTTTTCCCCAATTTTCATTTTGCAGAGCGCAGTTTCTGGCCATGCTTCAGCCATGCAGGGAGCTGCTCTTCAGCCAACATCTGCTCCTCAAAGATCCTTTCCTTTGCTGTGGTTCTCATAACAGGTTTTCAGCCCAAAGTGGACAAGCTCTTTGTTCCTGAATAAATGAACTTGCGCTTGGCTGCGCTGAAGTGCAGGTAGTCTGGTGGCAGTTCACCTAACGGCCCAAATCCTTCCTGCCACATGCTGCACCTGGGGTGCCATGGACTCATCCTGCACCAGCGCTTGTCACCCCAAGCTACTGCCAGCCCCCCTCTTTTTTTCCCCAGTTTTATTGATAAATATGCTGATAGCCTTGGGCTGGGATTAGATGCGTCTCCCCACACTGAGCTGTGCCAGCGAGCACGGGGACGCCCATGGCTTCGGAGCCTGACCCTGAGTCACAGCAGCCTCCGAACCCTCCTGCTGGGAGCTGCCTGCAGGTCTGCCCTCACGCTGGCCCCGGCGCTGCTGGCGGCAGTGGGATCCCCCGGGTCCTTGGCCCCATCCTGCACGGCAGCCCTGAGGAATGGCTCGGGGTGCCCAGGGGGAGCTCCCGGCCGGAATAGGAGCTGGTCAGGGGGCTGAGGGCACCCTCCCAGCCCAGGGCCCTTTGGAGGAGGGGTGCTGGGGAGGGATCAGCTGCTGCTGAGCTGTTTCGGGAGGCTGGAAAGCTCACTTAAGGGCCTCAGGTTGATAGTGCCTTTTCATCAGCAGAGCCCTTGGAAATGGGAGGTGTTTTGTGTGCAGGGGGGGCTGTGTGGGTGTGCGGTGGTGACCAGACTTCAGCTTCAAGCAAGCCCAGGAGCTCAAAGGCAACCCAAGTGGCTCCTCCGCTGCCCGGCTACCTCGGGGCACAAGAGCCCAGCTGGGAGCAGCACCAAGCAGATCTTTGGATGGCCATTTTTTTATTAAAGCTCCTCCCGTGCACCAAAGGTATTTGATGCTGAGGCAGTAAACAGAGTCATGAAACTGCTGTAGTGCAGCAGGGCATCATTTTGGAGGCACCACACAGGCGATTGCTGTAAAAACAGGAGTAACAAATCCAGGGATGGAGGCAGGAGTGGCTGCAGTGCGGAGAAGCCCAGGAACAATCAGTCTCACCCTCCGCCACAGCCAGAAATTAGAACTAATTTCTAATTTGTTGTTAATTGAGGGGAGCTGCTCTGTGGGGCACGCAGCAGCCAGCAGCACCCTGCAGCCATCCTGCACCCTGTGCCCTGCCCAGCCTGGGCAAGCAGAGGGGCCCGGGAGCTTTGCCATGGGGGATGCAGAAGAGACGTTTCATCCCCAGTACCCTCCACCATCCTCTTCGTCAGCTCAGTTCCTACAAACTTGCCGAACGGAAGCAGGAGAAACACAGCACGCTGACGCCCAATACACCCGTTTTTCTCGCCGCAGCATAGCTAATTCTGACCACAAATGGAGCCAAACTGCATTACAAATAATTTTCCAGGGTGAAACGTAGTTTAGTTACTGCTTTAAGCCACGAAAATATTATTTGGCTGCTGGCAGTGAACATGCGTCTGTCAGGAGGAGGGGTAAGAGGCTGAAGGTGGAGCTGGGCTGAGCCGTGGCTGCGGACGTCCTACAGCGCACCCGCTTTGGTGGTGGGTGCCGAAGGGGTGTCCTGCAGGCAGTGCAGGTGCCGTGGGAGTCCCTGGGCTGTGGGTGCCAATGGGGTGTCCCCAGGCCAGGCAGATGCTGATGGGTTGTCCCTGGGCCATGCTGCTCCTGCCGGAGCATCCCTGGACCATGTCGGTGCCACCGGAGTGTCCCTGGGCTGCACCAGCGCTGCTGGGATGTGCCTGGGCTGTGCCAGTGACACTGGGGTGTCCACAGGCCACATTGGCAGGGCATCCCAGGGCTCTGGGGCCACTGGGGCATCCCAGGGCTGTGGGCTGGGTCATCGCCATGACAACGGGCCCCATCATGGAGGAGGGCAGCATGTTGCCATGGCAACCAGGAGCATCCCGGGGGTCTCAGCTCCGGCTTTCGGCTGGGGCAACATCATGGCTTTGCATGCTGCTTTGGGGGAAACCCCTTATTCCCAGTGCGGCTCCAGAAGCTGCGGGCAGCACCCCGGAGCATGGCAGCGGCCGAGGGGAGCTGGGTGGAGGCTCACCTGGGCGCGTGTGAGGGTTAAACCTGCTTTCTGCTTCCTGCGAGAGCAGTGATATTTTCTGCTCTATTATATGCGCTGTGTCAAAAATGCCTGCCCTGCACACAGGGGCTCAGCTCTGCCTTTAACCCAGACGGGGGTGTGATGGGAAGAGGCGATGCACCACGTCTCTGGGGCTCATGCCAGGTTTTCTTACAAAGATTTTACTGGGAAAGGCGGAGCTGGGTCAATTCATCCCGGCGGCAGAGGGAAGGGCTCGCTGGGATGCCCCCGGTGCCATTGGGATGGGAGGAGCCGCGGTGCATCAGCACCTCCACCACCTTTGCTGGCTCTGGGGGGAACAGGCTGCTTTTGGGTGGTAAAACCGCGCCCCCCTGCAGGGCACAGCCCCAGCAGCGGCAGGGACGTCCCAGAGGGGCGCGGGTACGGGGCCAGCACATGGGTCTGACGGGGACTGGCACAGGCGTCCTGTGCTCCCTCCTCATCTTGGCCCAGCCCCATACTGGGCTTTGACTCCTCGAGC
>NW_009218655.1:21076-21859 GCF_000690835.1 Fulmarus glacialis
ATCAGCGAGGCAGAGGGCCCAGGGCAGCCCCCCACGGCCAACCCAGCGGGACACCCCTGTCCAGCCACCCTCCCGCCCAGGCCCTGGAGCACTGCAGGCACGGGCTGGGGGAGGCCAGGGGGGCCCAGAGCAGCCCCTCCGCGGTGCTCCAGCCCCCGCAGCCCGACTGAGGCTTCCCCACGTGGCCTTTCAGGCAGGGGCAAGGGCCAAGTGCCCCCACGCTCCCCCAACAGCCCATGTCGGAAGCACATTTGATGACATTATTAAATGATTCAGTGCATTTTCTGCCTCTTAAAGTACTTAATATACGTGCCCGTGTGATTCATTATTATCTAATAAAAGATTATCTGACTCACTTTCATGTTTCTTCCAATTACAAATTGAAATTGTTCCCACTATGACCTTGCAGCTGCTAAATTTTCTAAAATTAGCCATAATGATGCATTTTACTAAGATAATTAATTAGCTAAACTGAGAAAATTGAGTAGTAGAACTGCTTCACATGCTGCTAATTATCTTTTATTATGTCATCTTTACATGAAAATAAAGAAATATTGTGATTATTTTAAATACTGTTTTCATTAGCTAATATACTTGTTAGCATAGTGATGGCTCGACTCTTCCTCGGCAGCAAGAGCCCTTGGGGACTCTGCTGTTTATTGACTGCAGGACTCTTCCTTTCAAATCAAGAAAATATAGTTACAGTCCAAATTAGGTTTATTTTGTCGATTTATTTTAATGGCGGTGACGGCCAGCAGGCAGGAGGGTGTCGGAGATGGCAGA
>NW_009218655.1:22361-22704 GCF_000690835.1 Fulmarus glacialis
GAGCCTCGTGTCCCCCTGCTTCCATCCGAGGTTTCCTGCCCTGAGAGCCAGCTGGTCGACAGGAGCCGGCATGGGATGCTGAGACCGCCAACCCCACACCCCCCCAGGTTGCTCCCCAGCACCCTTGTGTGGCATCTGCTGGGTTTTCTGCCCCCGGTTCTATTTTGCCCCATCCCCTCTGTCACCGGCCTCTGGGCCTGGGGCTGGGTCCTCCAGCCGACAGCTGGGAAAATGCCGTCTGCCTTTGAGAAACGGCTTTTGGCAAAGCCACCGCTCAGCCTGGGGCTGGCAGAGTCCCACCCGCGATGCTGGCCGCTGCCGGCCTTGCCCTGGAGCAGGGCGG
>NW_009218655.1:22744-23478 GCF_000690835.1 Fulmarus glacialis
AGCCGGGTGTTGGCAGCGGGCAGCAGCCACTGTGTTTGGGGAGCCCGGGACGCACTTGCACGCCCGCCGACGGCTCCTGGAGCTCCTTTCCAGCCCACCGCTGGCTTGCGGGCGGCAGCTGCTGGGGGGTTTGATGCTCCTGGCCTTGGCATTGGCACCTGGGTCCCTTCCCTGGCACAGGCAGGATGGGGCAGGGGATGCATTTCGCTCCTTCCAGCCTTTTGCTCATAAATAACAGCTATAATTTATACCAGTGGGGAATTTAGGGTGGGGGAAATAGCTCTCTGGGTAGGACGGCCTTGTAACAACCCAGAGGGATGAACAGGATTTGAGGACTGGTCATAGGGATGCTTCCTTCTGGCTTACTGGTCCAAATGGGGTCTGTGCTGGAGACGCGGTGAAGGCAGCACTGCAGGGTGCCACGAGTGTCACCGGGCAGAAGGGGTCACAGTGCCCCGTCCCCCGGCCGTCGCAGGCACAGCCCAGGCTGTCGGCGGCTCTAACACTGCGCCTCACTGGTGGGTCATGCACCAGCACTGAGTCATGGCCAGCAGCAGGGCTACGCACAGAGAAAATAAACCCTGCCCAGGGTAATAGACCTGCCCAGGGCCACAGGTTTAAATGGCAACGAGACTGTTCTGAAGGAGGAGCTGGTGGCGGTGCCAGCTGCAGGAAGGGGACGGGTCGAGCTCGGACAGGGCATTCAGGGCCCTGGGGCTGGCTGGAGGGAGGAG
>NW_009218656.1:0-17416 GCF_000690835.1 Fulmarus glacialis
AGAGTGGTTTCAAGCCCAGGCCACGGAGCCAGAGTTTTCTGAATATTGCCATGTCCTTATCTCAGCTGCATTGGTTCTATGTGAAATATTAGCAGAAAATGCTTTCAGCTGAAGTTACTAGGTTTGACATTATTAATTCTTCTTGTTATTATATTATTATTTCTTCTTTCCACAGAAGAAATATCTGTGGAATAACCACAATTAAGTTAAAGTCTTTCACAAAGCAAAACCAAGCTCAGATGGGTTTTTCAGGTGCACAATGTATGAAGCACCAGACTTACTATTACTATTTCCTATCATTTATTATTGATTTTTCCAGTAATAAATGGTAGTGCAGATATTCAAATAGAATATTTATATACAGCCTTTGAAGTACAACAATTCCCTATATTGGTAAAGCAGTAGCAGACACAACCAGTACAACCCACTGGAGCTACTTCAACCATTGCATAAGGGAGGGCATTCTAAATTTAAGTAGTCACTAAAACTTCAAAGCTTGATTTGAATTATAAACGGTCAAGTGTTAAAAAGTTACTGCTAAAAGAGTGGACAATCTTCTGTAGCATTTTACAGGCAGAATCCTATTAACACAATGTATGCCAGCTCAAAATTTTTGTTTTATGCAAGTATAATTCTAAAAACAAGGAACAGTACAGGAATTGCATAGAAAAAGCAAGGACCTAATCATGGTCCTTTGTGTTTAATTTACTACTGCATTTTCTTCCTAAAAGGATGGAACTAGCTGGGCACATAATATAAGATGTCCAAGGTATCCCCTTCCTCCAGGGAGACATTTTAAGCACAGAGTAATCCAATGACCTTCAGAAGGTCTTCAATGTGAAGCAGTAAAGCCATTTACATTATGCAGATGTACAACCAAATGCAATGTATACATCCATGCAATTAAATTGATACTATTCTCATCTTTGTACTCTTTCTTGTTAAAGGAAATATTTCTAAACTCAGTTTAAAACCTGCTTGAACATCTAACAAGAAAAATAATCATTTTCTACAGTCATGGCAAGACAAAGATTTGGGATAGAACACAGAAAATTAATAGCATTTTAATGGTCTTAAAAATTCTTATATACCATGTTCCTATATAAAGATTAACATAGAAAAGATCATGCTTAATTCATTTGTTTAGGTTATAAGCTTTGGAAGATAACAGATAGCTTTTTATTTTCTTAATACCTCCATGCAACTTACTGGCACCTCAATGATAACATGTCCATTTTTATAAGAAAAGGCTACAATTTTATTTTAAACTTAACAGGCATTCATTCTTTTTGCTTTCAAAACCTAGGCATAAGTAACAAAGCACCAGAGTCTTATAAATTTTCTAACACCAAATGCAAATTAAGTCATGAAATTGCTCTAGGAAAAGTTCCAAGAATGCAAACCCAAAGGAATTTCAACACAATTTCTCAATTTCAGGCTCTTTAAGATACTCAGGCAAGGTAACAGAATATGGTGCAGTCAGGAAGAGCTATCTGTGTATGGAAAAATGTTTAATTTCAACAACTTCCTGTATTTTGTTTATAAGCTCTAAGATGAAATAGGTGTATAAATGGAAGAAACTGAAAGGATGGCAAGGGCTGTGTAGATTGAACAGCTCACAGGGTTTTCATTACCTTGGAAAAGTGGATTGACAGTTCATAACTTAAAAGGTATCTTCATACGTTTTGTAAACATCTATCAAATTAACTTATATCTCTCTCCTTTGCTTCGAGTCGAGTGAACTGCTTACCTGCATTAGAAGTAAAATAAGCACAACTCCCATCCCATTATGTGACAAGGTAAAACTTCTCACATTTTATTTTATGTCAGCTGTGACTATATGGCTTTACAGCACCATCTCCAGCAAAATTGGGGCTTTTCCCATAATGAACAGAGTAATTATTTAATCTTTCAACAATCCTCCTGAAAAGCCTCAAATCCTTTTTCTTAAGCATAAGGCAGCAGTTTTAACAGATTGTTTAAACAAAGAGCTGCTGATTTTCCGCTCTGCAGAACTACTGCTTGTTTATCCCAGGGGAGACATTAGTCAAGGAACGACAACTTAACTTGCTGGGCACACTATTATTTAGCAATAGCCCCAAGGGGACTAGGGACATTTCCTGAACATGAAGTTTAGGCCTACCAACGCTTCTCTGAAAATATGAGATGGACAATGACAAGCAGCCTCCACCAGAGCCATGTTGCTAAAACCTGGTGTCAGAGTGCTGCCGTTAACTCCAGCCACTTTCTCAGCTGGTTCCCATTTTTCTGTCAGAAGACAATTTTTTACCAATCCCTTCTTGAAAGACATCCTAAGTACCAAGCATTCAAAATAGTAAGATCATCATCCAAACGTGCATACGTATGTCTTTCTCAAGTAGCCTGTTCACTACAGCCTGTATCACCGTGAACATCTCAAGTGACTTTTCTTCAGCTTTTCAAAGTGTAGTTCACAACCAGTAACTGTCCTCTGTGTTTACTTCATGCTGGTGCTTATTAACAACAATGATCTTTATGGAAAGAAAATGACTTAACTCAGTCCTTACCTGAAGAACTCTTAATTTTCAAGAAGTATTCTTGTCTCGCAGTTTAAGCAAGATGGTGTAATCTGCAACAGAGCAGAAAGATATATCAATTACATTTGATATTGTGCATTTAACATGAGCATTATAATTCAAGCACACTTGAGCGAACTGACAGATAAAATTTTAACTATTATCATGGTGTGGCACATCTTTTACGGAGAGACATGTCAAGCAGTAATTGTACAATATTGCATATACGCACAAATAAGAGGTGCCTTTTTCCTTTAGCAGTGTTTCTGCTCAGGCATCAAGGTGTAAGAGTTTTGATCTACCTCTACTGATAATGCTCATGTTGTGGTTAGATAGATAAAATAATTAAGGTCCTGCTGACATTGTATTTCTTGTCACTAAACAACCCAATCAATTGAATTAGGCACTTCAGGAAGAGATGCATGATTGGGCCCAGATACACTCAACTCCCATCAACTTCTAATGAGCTCTTCGGTAAAAACAAACAAACAAAAAACCATACTCGCTTAAAATACGGATCTGATTACATCCTAGTGAACACTCAGTGAAGCCTATTAATTAGCATCCTGAAATGCAGATAAACAAAACACTATGAGCCCAACTTGCTACTGACCAAAAAAGGCTCCCCATCCAAAAAGCAGCAGTCACACTGCAAAGACATTCAAGCCAAGAGAGCACGCATTCGTATGCACCATCTCCCACTGAGGGCAGAAGCTGTGGGTTTAATCTTTCGTATGGCCTGCTGAAAACACCATTAGGTATCACAGCCAGTTACATCTACTGCTCTTTAATCCGCATCTGGTGCCAGACCTGTGTAAAGTTTTTCATTTATTGTTCACTGAGTACTCTTTGCTAACTTGATTTTATAGAGAGAGACTGACTTATAATCAGACCAAGAAGCTTTGTTGTAAGAGACAGTCTATATGAACATCTGCAGAGCTCAAATCTTTTTTTTCTTTCCTTTTTTTTTTTTTTTTTTCCTTCTTCAAGTTACCTACATTGGGACAGCACAAGCTGCCTCAGTTCTAGGAGAATTTGCTGGCATAACCATCATGACAAATTTACGCCTGGCCTACCTAAACAGCACAGCGCCGAATGCCAGCAGAAGAGAACAGCAGTAACAGTATTTTGCTGCTCAAATATCTGAAGGAACCGGCATTGAGCCTTTGCTCTCAGTGCTGGTTTTCCAAGGCAAGGATAGGCAACCACAAGCCTCAAATTACACTTCGTTGATCCAGGGAAACTGAGCTGGTGTTCAGTTTCGGTTCTGCAACCTGCATGTTGACCTGCATGTTTGTTGGCCTAAACGACGAGATTTCAGGAAATGAAGAATTTGCACTTTGTCTGAGTCTTGTTTTCGAAGAGGGGGATCTCTATCTCGGAAGTCTAGGTTGGTGTGGGAGAACTGGGAGGAAAGCCAATCATCCAGATCCGGGCTCTTGCACTACATTCATTCACCGAGTTAATTTCTGCTCCGAATTCAATACGACCAAAATCAAACACAAACCTAGGACCTGGGAGGTGGTCTCAACAAGTTCAAATTCCTTTTCGTTACCTCTGGTAAAATTGGAGGATGTATGTAGGAGGAAGGCAGGGAGATTACAAAATAGTTCATTCAGTAATATTTTAAAAACATATATTCACACATGTGGAAGATTTTATACAGTCGGTCAATACAAAACCAAAACCCAGCCATTTGCAATAAAAACACATAGTTTATATGGAAATTTGAAAAATTAATGTAAGATGACATTAATAAGATCCACAGTACTGGAGTGCCGCAGTCTAAATGTAGAAATAACCTATCTGAGGAAAACAAAACAAACCAAATTGTTTCTTCAGTATTCTGTGTAAAAAACCTAAAATATTCCTTGATAACTTTTCATTAAACTACGTTACAGATTAAAGTTGCTCAAACGTGCAATGCAAGAATTTCAATTTGGGACTCAAGAGAAGATCTTTGTTTCCATAGTGCCATGAAAACGTTTCCACAAAGATGCTTATAAGACGGCATAGCTTAAGCCCCCACCCACCACCCAAAAAAAACATACAATATGAATAAATCACAGAGAAGAAATTTTTCAGAAACAATGTTCACTTCTCTAATGAAAGTGAATACTATCTCACTGTATTCATGTATGGCAAATAGAAGCCTAGAGTTTCACTTACTTGCTTGAAACCATAGAAGAAATAGTATAATCCGGTGCCTAACTCAATTCTAAAACCAGCTGCAGTACTTTTGAATTATCTTATCTTCCTTTTAAAGCTTGCATAATTTTAAAGTCCTTTAAAGGATTGCAACCTTGCCTTATGCCTCCAAGCAACATTTTATTATTTATTCTGGCTAGCTGATTTGTCTGATTCCTCATCCTCATTCAGAAGGCACCTCCTGTTTGGAGGGAAAACCTAGTAGTTCTGGACTGTGAATACCCATCACATCTGAGCAAAGGCTAAGACCCTTGTTTCTTTTAGGGTGTTATTTACTATATTAAGATTTTCACAAGCCTAACATTGACAACACACTTTTTCTTGGGTTTTGGGTTGTTTTTTTTTTTGTTTGTTTTGTTTTTTTTTTTTTAAAAACAAAGACCTTGAAGGTCCTTCCCTTGTTTTTACTTTAATTTAACCTTAAATAAAAAGACTTGCGAACTTCACATTTATACCCCACAGAAGCCAGTTCTTGACAATTTGCAGTTATTTTTACCCAGCAACATCCGAAAAATGGATATGTGGCACAAGTTTATGCGAGTGCTCCATTACAATAAACCAGTATCCTCAAACAGTCAAAAAGGCCAAAACCTCATCACATTAGTATACTTACTGTCTATCCTGAACACGGAGGAGAACTCTCCGTAACCACAAATGCTGTCTCCAGTGATGATGACCATGCTCAGTTCAGAAATCCCTTTTTGCCTGCTCAGAGAGGACCCGAGGCACCCTGTGGTACATTTACTGCAGAGACCCAGTTGTATGCCCCACTAGTAGTAGATGGACTGTTCCGAGTAGGTTTCCTTTTCTGAAGCACCAGATAGCCTTTTATTTTACACTGTCTTAGCTTAGTTTTTCCTTGTACTTCACAGCACAAGAAAAGGAGACAGTAGTAAACTGAGGACGAGTAGAAACGCAGCTAAGACATGGCTTCCTTTACAGTTGCTTCAAAACTAGCAAGATGAAATATGAAGTTTCGCCTTCTTATCTAGAATATGTAAATTTTTAAGATTCTGATCTTGGGCTGACTTCCACCAACAAGAGCGTCATGGCTGCACGGGGAGCTGCCGCTGTCCATCTGCTTTACACTGATAGAGGATCGCAATCAGATCTGGGTCCTCTCACCTTTGAGTTTGCCACACACATAAATTAAGAGATCACACACAACAGTGCTCGTGCTAACTGAAATCTAACTTACAGGCATAACAATATTTTTAGTCTTTTCCCTTCCACCCACTGATGTGAAACTTATGTACATAAATGAACGAGGAATTTCTTTATACTTGCTCTTTCCTTTACGAAACAGAGGAACACCCATGCAGTATGTTTTCCATATGTCTATGGAAAATAGACCAAATATATCTCTAGTATATAATACTAGAGAATTTTAATAACTAATAAGCTATTAAAATATAGGGAATATATTTTCCATTATTCAAATATTACAAATACGTCTACCTAATACTACATTTAACATAATTACAAGCATTATAGTAGTCACATGCCTAATAATTAGTTTGGTGGGTTTATACATCTCACTATTCATGAGATGTCTGTGTACATCCTCCTGGATGACACAAGGATTTCGAAACCCAGCCACTAGAAAAGCATGAATAGTGTAACATGCCAAGTTGCCGTTAGCCGGTAGCTACTACCCTATTCACTTATGCTTATAACCACAAGTAACTGGTATACTGGGCGTCACCGGGAGGTAGCCACACTCTGTTCATTCAAAACAAGCAAGTCCTAACAGGAAGAACAATCCAATAACTCCACCAACTCAACATGCAGTGTTGCATTTTAGCAAGATACTAATGTCTGAAAAATAACAGCAGGGGATCCCTGAATATTTCAGACTAATTGGCAGATGCCTTTCAACGTCAGAAAAAAATGAAAGTGCAAAACCTGACCCTTCTTGTTCTGAATACATACATGCTGCATTATTGAACTCCAAACTGGCACCTCAACCAAAATACGATATGCCAAACATCGTTTTAATACAAAAAGCATGAAAAAAGACTGCACTGCTAGACTCCAGCTTGAACAGCATCTACCAGCCTACGTGCACAGCTCCAAGTGACTGCTAACACATACACTGGACTCAGGTACATTTCCGATGTCCTCTGCCATTGTTTTCTTAGTCACAAGAAACACAAAAGAAATAAAATATTACACGTGGAACCAAAAATTTCCGTTCAGTTTATAGAACCAGTATTCTCCCTTGCCTCTTTTCGTAACTCAGTTATGTTTTAGATTTACATTATAGAAAGTGTGTGCCAAAAGACAACAGATGACAGGTTAGCTGAAGCAAAAGATACCTCCCATGTGGGTCCTTGTTTTAAAGGGCATATAACTAAGGGGCTCAGGTCTGCGTGATAGATTTACGGTATTTGACTCCCACAGGTGAGTAGTTCTTAAGTAAACAACAGTCATCCAGTTGGACCAGTACAATGTCCTTACTTTTCAGTGCTTATCTTCTCAATGTCTTAGAGGAGGTTTTACTATGAGCAAACACTATCCCTTCCGAAGTCAATGTGTTTATTAGCTACCGAACTAAATGGAGGATGATTAAAATGGTCTTTGTAAATGTCAGCTGAGACAACAAAAGCCACCACTCAAAGACCAGCATGACCAGTAAGTTACACATCTGCTGTCTCAGACAGATGTGCTCAACAAAATTCTGCAGTTCTTGGGCCACCTGGTGTGATCTGGTTTACATTCATAATGGGAATTATCAGGGTTTTGGAGCACATCACTCACGGGGACAAATATGCAATAGCCTCTGGTCCATGGCCAGATTTCCCCAACTCGGGGATGTACTTTGCTTGCCCTGAGGACAATTAAGGCGTAGGCTACCCAAGAGGCTTTCAGGCTCTTCCAAGTGTGATAGTACAGATGTACCTAAACAGATGAAGAGCTGACTTGGTTCCAGCTGTATTTCCTGCATTAAACTTGCACGGAGGAGCAAACCCAACAGGGAAGTCACGGACAGCAGGGCAATAAACAGTTTATTCCTCTCTGCAAAAGAGAGGCAGATTTTCGGACAGGGCACTGGCTGCGAAGCCAAGCTTCGTATTACAAGCGAGGAAACTGCTTCCTGTTGTTTGATCTTCCCACTTTAGGAAAAGAGCACTTGCTAAATATGGCATCAAAGACATTCTTATTGTCATCATTACTTCCACCTGTCCACTGAAACACAACTCCAAATACCAGCTAAAACCTCACACCCCGGGTGGCAATGGCGTACGCTCTTGGTTTGATGCTATGACATGAGCAGTCTCGGTCATATCTTGAGGACTATTTTGCATCAGAAGCTGTTCTGCCATAGAAATAAAAGGTTTGTACTCTGTCCCTTAAGTCAAAGGTTTGCACTCTGCCCTATGAAATCCAACACAGGACAGTAAGCGTGCTAGCTAAGAGCCTGTATTATGCAGTTTTCTTTTAAATTTTGAGAAAAGTAGCCATTTCAAAGAAAGTCAGTATGACTAAACATACACAACTGTTTTAGGATTCCCCTGAAGATCTCAGGGCCCCTACCAAAATAACACCTTCTCTGCCTCTCCAGAAAAGCACTCTCTACGTATATATCCTATATATTGCTGTGATTTTTCAGCTGTTCAAATTTTCTATTCGGATCAGAATTTTTGTGGGTTGTAGGTTGTTTGGTTTGGCTTTTTTTGGTTTTTGGTTTTTTTTGTTTGTTTGTTTGTTTTTTTGAGGAGGGTAGTTGTTTTTTTTTTTAACAGAGTAAGATGGACCTTTATTGGAAATTAATATCTATAACCATTGCTGCTCCTACTGAATAGAATCAGATCAATAAAATGAACAGCCAAGCAAACAAAAAAATGCAGTGAAAGTGAAATTAATGATTGGAAAATCATCATAATACAGTCATATCATAAAACTTTTACCCACTGTTCAACTAACTTCTGTGATTTTTTTTTTTCCTTCAGAAAGTTAAACAGGAATACACTGAAGTATATAATTGCATCATTTTTGCTTCCATAAATCTCCACCTCCAGTAAAGTCCATAAATTACCTGCCTCATGAAACCTCAGCAAATCTGGCAGTGAACATAAAATTTGAGTTCTTTCACATCAAAAATCATTACAAAAAACCCAAAACCATCTGAAGTAATCTATATAAACTGTTGCAAATAAACCTGGTCACTTGAAAATAAGCAGGTTCACACTTACTTGAAAATGCCTGGATCTTTATATTCTGGTGGAACCCAGAAGAACGCACTCCTATTTCACAAGCCTGGCAGCCAAGCGACCCAGAGGGCATCCCGGGAAGGCTGGTGGAGCTGCTTTGCCTGCAGTGATTTTTCAGCAAAAAAATGCGTCTGAACTGCCAGCTAAACTCTGAGCGGGCAAGCACATCACACAGTACAGGGAAGGCGACTAATTGGTGGAGGACGTGGGAGCCTTTCAAGGAGAGGGAAAATTCATGGCCAGATGAACACCTCTTATTCTTCTGCCCCCCTACTCTGTCCTCCTCTTCCCTTTCACATTAATGGAAAATATCAAACTAACAAGGCAGTGCAATATATCACAAAGCAATTGTGTCACAGGACATACATTTCCCTGTCAAAATAAGGCCACATTTTGTTTCAGTGATACAACACAGCAATAACAGATTAGTCAACATACAAAATCCTAACAATAATAAAGCAAAAATAACACAAGACACGTGTTGGCTGATGTTCCGTGTAGTCTTTGTGTAAAAAAGATGTTGGAAAACATGTAGACATGACAGAGCTATAAGATGCCAGGCTCCAGCCATATTCACAGACTTCACGAGAACGCGGAGCCAACAGTTTTGCAATCAAACCGCGGGGTAGCCTTTTACATCCTCCTCTCCGGGCTCTTGCCTGAACATAATGATCTTGAAAAACGTGGCTACTGACACCCTGCTTTGTGACTCACCAAAGTATTTTGAGCCTTTGAATCACCCGGGGAATCACATCTGGAAGTGCACTACGACATGCTATTCCGATCTGGAGGACAAGCACTAACCAAAAGCAGAGACCATTATCGACTGGTTTGCTACAGGCAAGCTATTCAAAACACGGTATTGGGTCTAAATCAAACCACTGAGTCCTGCCTGGCTTTTCCCACACGTTGAAAGGATCCACATGCATTCCAGCCCTATCCTTAAGTTCACCCCTTCCCATGCAATGCCGTCTTTTACATTCTGTATTTTCCTCCCTCCAAATACCAACTGCAGCAACGTGAGTAGAAAATTCTTAGAAAATAGAAATACAACACTGGCAGATGGTGAGCATGAAACAACTGAACGCTTGCTTCCTGCTTTACTAATTACACTGAAGAGAATTTACCTTGGCAGTGTCTTTTCAAAACTGTACTACCAATTCCCAAATTTTCTTTGGTGATGAAGCCTGGTTAGATCTAGAGTTGTTTGTACTCCACCTCTCTTGTTTCCCTGAGGCTTTTCATCTTCACACCTAAGTTAAACAGAGCACCAAACTTCCGCTTTAGCAGGTTTCTCTCACGTGTTTCTTACATGCACATCATCTTTGGGGTGGTTTTCTTCCTTTAAAAGAAGCCAGACTATATTGTTCTTATATTAAAAGCTTACCTAGTGTTTGTTTCTTCGGTGCTCTAATCTTTAAATGGTGTATACTAAGCAGCTAAATTTTAATTCTGGGTTCACCAAGGAAAAAAAAAATGCTGTGTATTTATACAGCATTCAGCTTTATTCCCCTCATATTTTAAAATTAAGCCTGCAGAGCAAAAACACATATTATTCAGTCCTGTCACTGTTAAAAACAAGCTGTGCTGTGCATTAAGTGCCTGATTCATCACTTGCTGGTATATCCTTTCATCGCTTTTAAAATTAGTATGCAATAAGACGCTCAGGTTTTACACACTTGTTTCCCCCGTGCACACTGAAGTAACGACACAGGCAGCAGCAAACCAAGCCCAGCTGCGTTATCCATCCATATGTGCCTCTTAACACCACCGCTCACAAGAAACCTTTTTATGTTTGAGCGGGTCACCCTTCCCCTTACATCTACCCTAAAAAGAGCTGGATTTGTCCTCAGGCTGCCGGAGGTCACTTTGCACTTCCAGAGCATACTGGGAGCGCCAGGACACAGCTTGCGCCCGCGGGCAGGCAAGGCAGAGGGAGGGCTGCTGCCTGCTGCTGCCCACCAGCACCCCACCTCCGAGCTGCCCTCACAGGCTGCGGCACCTACCGGGCTCTCAAAAATAACGGCAAAAATGTTCTGAGCACATTACTTCACAACCAATGATCCAGGAGCACTGAGGAGTTCAGGAGTCCCATCCAGCAGCGCTCGTATATAAACCGATGTATACGCAATGAGTGCCAGATTTCCCCACAAAATATTTGGATTCGTGGCTTTTTACCAACTCCGCAAATCAGGAAGCAAGAAAAAAATAAATTTATGCCAGAGATCCTGAAAGAAACAGAAGCTACCTTCTGTTGACGATGAAGCTTTTGTTTTCATTTTAAGGGCCTACATGAAAGACCTTTACAAAGGCACTGACGGCGCGGTACAGAGGGGGCTTAGGCATCGGCGTTCAATTATAACCATTTTTTCCTTCGAATAGGAGGCAGCACCGCTGGAACAAGAGCTTGTGGCACTTTGTAATGCTCCCTGCTTTATTCAGCAAGGAAGCCATGTTTAATTAAACGAGACAAAACAGATACTTCATCATGTTAGCTGGAAAAGCCGGCGCAGGGGCTCTGCTAGCATGGGGATACCAAACTGGGGCTTCCCAGCTCGCTGGCAGCCCGTAAAGCTGCTACTGGGGGGCCCTGGCATTGTATTCAAAGCCACTTTTAAGAGCCAATATGGTAAGCTGTGCAAGATATGATGTGTAGGGAGCCCCATAAAAACCTTTAATGGAAACAGCGGGCCTGTGTTGGAAAAAGTTTCAGGAGCCACCAGTTCTTTATACACCAGTATAAACAGTTCAGCTCCCATAATGCACCACAGCCAGCCTGAGCGTACAGGCTCCCGTAGCCCCAAACCTCACCGCGAGCTTTTGGGACACTGTGTTCCGTAAGGAAGTTTGCAATGTCAAGTCACAGTTCATACAGCAAACACGGATATAACGATAACAGAACACTCTTTTCTCCTTCTTTTTTGGTGTTAAACAATAGGAGGCAAGGCGAGTAGGTTAGCCAGCTAGAAGCCCATCAGTAAGACAGGACTGCAGAGCAAGCTGCCTGGACTACGTGCTCTGGGAAGGCAACACGAATCTAATAGGGATACGCGGCTGCCGCTGGGACAGTACCAATCAATGTCCAATCAATATTCTTAGATAAAGAACTATCAGTTATAACTCCCGCTAGATGGAAGGCAGTCTGAGGCTGTCTCAAGGAGGGATATACACTACACTGAGGGTCTTTCTACCTCTTCTTTCTTCTGTTATGTACAAATGTAACAACCCTTCTCTTTAAGAAAAAGCTCTGCAGATTTCTGGTACCATCACTTGCAGTGCCGAGTTTTCGTCATTTCTAGGCAGAGGGGAAGGCAGGACCCCCGCTCTGAAGAGCATTACGGAAGTATGTATGGGGATGAAGCCAGCAGCCCTGCCCATGGTTATCGAGCACCCCTGACTCTTCATTTGCTCCTGCTCCCGGACCCCAGTGATGCGGGGTGCAGCCGCTCTGCCGTACGAGGACCTGCCAGTCAGCTACGCCAGATGCTCAGGATCCCAGCCTGGAAAAAAGGCTGCAGGACTGCAGGGAGCGTGGAGGCACTGCCGCTTCAAGGAGCCTCATTAGAAACCGATTCCCTGGATACATAGGCCTGTGCTTACGACACTTTCCCTAGCACGTCATCCAAAACCCCCTTACATAATCCACCAGCACAACATAAGCGGCAGAATGTGATTATCACTGTGTAATTGACTGTCACTCAGAATATATTTCTTGCTTCTTTACTTAATTTCTTTACAGCTTCCCCTAGCTACTCGGAGCAACCACCGCTTGCCCAGCCTGAGGAAGAAACAGCAGCGGCTCTAAGCAGGCCAAGAGAAGACCACCACCAGAAAGAAGTCCTTACACACTGGACCTGGAAAAAAGCTGCTCTCTCATATCTACATATGAATGACAATGTAAGTATTCAAGGGATGACCATAAAAAAGTGCAAGCATCACCAGTTAGAATACGGACCACCCACTGCAACAGATTAGATCTTCATTCCTAAAAATTATATGAAACCTAGAGCATCGAAAACACTGCTTGAACTGAAGTCTTTTTGATATTCATGTACAGTAATTGCACTTTCACTCCTGCTTTGAAGGATTAAAAGCACTAACATGGTCATTAGGGAATCTCATCTGTTTAAAGCTAGAAACAATCAGAATCCACAGAGGAAGGAAGGAAGGAAGGAAGGAAGGAAGGAAAGAATTAATACAATCACCTTTTCTTGATGCTTGTTTTGTGTGTAAGGACTAACACATTGCCCAGTTTTCCACGCAATCTACCATTTCATGTTGGGGGGAGGGGGGGGAAGTCTTTGGAAAACAGTGAATGACTTTTTCAGGACTGAGTATCTGGTTTATATTTAAACATACAGGAAATAGATTCTCCTAATCAGCCCTTTTTACCTACTGCCAAAAATATGAGTGCAGCTTTACAGCTAAAGCTGTTACCCACTCATTTTATAATTCACTCCAAACCCCTACGTTAATGCAATATTGCAAATGAGCACTTAAATGAAGCAGAACCAGGAAAAGCAAACGATAGGGTCCCTCTGACACATGAACATGTCCTACAGACTTCCTATGGTAGACCATTCTTATGCTGATTTTTCCCAGCACAATCTAATTTTATTAAAGCCTGAAAGTAAATCCTATATAAAACCACACATACAAAACATAGGAAATATCATCTGTCCCTAGTAAACTCTCTAACAAAATATACTTTTAAAACGTCTGTTTGCATACAGTGTCACTCTGTTCATACTCTTTCTGCTTACAAAAAATGAAGTTATCGCACATTCTAGCTAGTTTAAATGTGTTCTTATTTTCCAAAACACTTTTTCTTTCTTCCAACAGAAAATACTCGTTTGGCCATTTGTCCTGGAGAACGGCTCTTGCACCTTACTTAATGCACAATCACTGCACATATGGCTTATATATGTGCAATTAATAAAAAAAAATTCTACATATCAAATTTATTGCATATGTGCCGAACAACTGCACAATTCATCAACACACAGTAAATTCGCAATATTTAGAGCGCTTCAGTTTCACTGCCCAGGTACAAGCCATATGGCCAGCCCTACAAAAACATGACTTACTAGATACCAGCTACCAAACATGGATGCTTGCCATGCAACTGGAACAAGCATTTTATCAGCATCGGTAAGAGATAAAGTTCACAGCATTTTTAACACTGTTAAGTCACAGATGATTGATCCATTTCCATTTCCTCTGCCAGTCAAGGAGGAATCCCACAAGGAATGGAGACACTCATATGCACATGAGGAACACTTTCATTCTGACTTAAAGCAGGCAAGATCAAAAGAACATTTGAGATATATAATTTGGAGGAACAGAAATTAGAAATAATAAGCCCAGGTTTGAAAAACATGGCAAGTGTTTTAACAAAAATACAGCACAATAGCTACTGTATTGTGACAAGGCAGAAAACGCTCACTTCCTAAGACAGGGCACCTGAACAAACATTTATTATCCCGACCCAAGTGCAGCCAGAGTTCCAGAGTTTATATGCTAATGTACCTTACTTCAAAGATTTCCTTAAGCTACATCAGAAGGCAAAATCTCTAATGCCAAGAATTTTAGCACTGAAGAAAAAAGGACTGACAAACTGTCATGCTGGCAAAAGGAAAAGACACTGAGAAGCGTTCAAAGATGCGAAACCTTTATTTTTCTTGAAATGGACTATTGCTGTTTTCTGTAATTGCAAAACCTGTACCTAGGTGAGCTTTGTTCCCACACAGGACAAAACAAAACCTGGTAAAAATTTCTATTTCCTAAGATACTCCCTGACAGCCACTGCTACCCTTCTAAGGTTCTAAATTACTTTGTGTTACCGGGTGCTTGCAAATCAGGAATTTGATCTTCTGGCACCTGGCAGAAGAGAGATGCAGCTGAAGCATTACAAAGAAAAGGTCCTGTGGCAACACAGTTTACTGGCAGAAGGCTCAGGTCAGCAGCTGGGACTGTTTACAGGATTACTTGAAAGAGGATTTTAAAAGTAAATAAAATAAAAGGAGAGAATTAACTTCACTAACTCAGGATGGCTACAGAAACCTGCTGGGATGATTCTCATGACAGTAATGTGGGAAGTTTTATATAGATATAGATAGATATAGATATCTATAAAACAACGGAGCGGGCATTAGCACGTGGCTCCATGGCTGGTGTCACCACCACAGTTTTGGGCTGGTTGATAATGGGATGGCCGACACGGCACCAGGCTTGCTGGCATCAGATGGGATTCACCTTTCTCAAAGGGGGAAGAGGGTCTTTGCTCATGAGCTAGCAGGGCTGATTGACAGAGTTTTAAACTGGACTTGAAGGGAGATAACATCAGGCTCGCCCGTGACAAGCTGTGGGACGACACGCCAAGGTTAGAGGGACAAGGTGCTAGTGAGGGCCCTCACCCTGTTGCTCCGAGACGTGCTGGGGACGCTGGAGCACACTTGAAGTCTTACAGAGAGGAGCAGGGGCTCCTCAGGTAATAGAAGCCAACAGGGAAACACTAGTGAAACGCCTCAAAAGAATTAAGGGGTGCTCCTCTAAGAAGGTGAGCTGGCCAACAGCCCAGCTGAAGTGCCTGTACACCAATGCACGCAGCATGGGCAACAAACAGGAGGAGTTGGAAGCCACTGTGCTGCTAGAAAGCTGTAACTTAGTTGCTGTTACTGAAACTTGGTGGGATGAATCCCATGACTGGAGTGCAGCTATTGACAGCTACAGGCTGTTCAGAAGGGACAGGTGAGGAAGGAGGGGTAGAAATGGATAGAGTGTGAAGAGCTGTCTCTGAAGAATAGCCTGGGTAAGAATTAGAGACTGAGGCAACAAAGGGAACCTTGTAGTTGGTGCCTACTACAGGCCGCCCGATCAAGGGGAGCCTATTGACGAAGCCTTCTTACTCCAGCTACAGAAGGCATTGCGCTCGCAGGCTCTCATCCTGCTAGAGGACTTCAACCACCCTGACATCTGCTGGAAAAGTAGCACGGTGAGCTGTAGGCAATCCAGGAGCCTCCTGGAACGCATTGAGGAGAACTTCTTAAGCCAGGGAATAGCCTTACCAGAGGGGATGTGATACTGGACCTGTTGGTCACCAATGCAAGCGAGCTAATAGGTCACGTCAAGATTGGAGGCAGTCTGGGCTGCAGTGATCATGCACTGGTGGAGTTCGCAGTCCTGAGGGATATGGGTCAGGCAAAGAGTAAAGTCAGGACCCTGAATTTTAGGAAAGCAAACTTACAGCTGTTCAAGGAATTAGGCAATGGAACCCCCCCGGGGAAACTGCCCTCGGGGACAAGGGAGCAGAACAGAGCTGGCAGATCTTTAAGGATACTTTCCATACAGCGCAAGAGCTCTTGATCCCTGTGTAAGAAATCAGGAAAGGAAGGCAAGAGACCGGCATGACTGAGTTAAGAAGACCTGCTGGTCAAACTAAAGGGCAAGAAGGAAATGCGCAGGCAGTGGAAGCAGGGACAGGTATCCTGGGAAGAGTTTAGGGATGCTGTCTGGTTGTGTAAGAATGGGGTCAGGAAGGGCAAGGCACAGATGGAGCTGAACTTGGCAAGGGACACAAAGAATAATAAGAAGGGCTTCTACAGGTATGTCAGCCAGAAAAGGGAGGTCAAAGAAAGTGTACCCCCCACAATGAGCAAGACTGGCAAACCGGTAACAACGGAGAAGGAGAAGGCTAAGGTACTCAACAACTTTTTTGCCTCAGTCTTCACTGGCAACCTCTCTTCCCACTCCTCTTGAGTGGATGGAGAGCAAGGCAGGGACCGGGGGAGCAAAGTCCCTCCCACTGTAAGAGAAGATCAGGCTTATGATCACCTGAGGAACCTGAATATACGTAAGTCTATGGGACCTTACAAAGTGCATTCCAGAGTCCTGAGGGAATTGGCTGATACACTTGCCAAGCTCCTCTCCATGATATTTGAAAAGTCATGGCAGTCAGGTGAAGCACCTGGTGACTGGAAAAAGGGAAACATTGCACTCATTTTTAAAAAGGGTAGAAAGGAGGACTCTGGGAACTACCGACCTTCAGCCTCACCTGTGCCTGGGAAGATCATGGAACAGATCCTCCTGGAAACTATGCTAAGGCACATGGAGGACAGGGAAGTGATTCGAGACAGCCAGCATGGCTTCACCAACCTAGTGGCCTTCTATGATGGAGCGAATATCAGTGGACAAGGGAAGAGCTACAGATGTCACCTATCTGGACCTCTGTAAGGCCTTTGACATGGTCCCCCTCAACATCCTTCTCTAAACTGGAGGGATATGGATTTGATGGATGGACTATTCGGTGGATAAGGAATTGGTTGGATGTTCGCATTCAGAGGGTAGTGGTGAATGGCTCAATGTCCAGATGGAGATTGGTGACGAGTGGTGTCCCGCAGGGGTCTGTTAAACCAGTACCGTTTAATATCTTCATCAATG
>NW_009218657.1:0-1837 GCF_000690835.1 Fulmarus glacialis
ATGGTTTGCAAGAGTGGGAGAGATCTATGGAAAGGGCAAGGTGGAGCCTGGCTGAGGAGGAGTGTGGAGGGTGAAAGGGAGAATAAATGGGAGGTGTGGATGTACTAGAGGGAGACAGGAGAGAGCTTGTTTTGGTGGAATAGCTATGTTCTGAGCTATTTTCCAGCACTGCAAACATTGTCCAATGCCTGAGCATGGACCAAAATATTACAAGATCCACAAAAGTGATAATTTCCATCACTAGATTAAAGTAGCTCCAGTTCTCTTTTGGCTCTGGAGCAGGAAAATGGCATTAATGAGTCAGTGTGGAAGTGGTGCATCTGACAGTGCCGTCTGCATGCAGGGCAAGGGTGGGAGGTGTTTGCAGTCGAGAGGGTGAGCATGAGGAGCGGCTTGAGGAAGCGTGTGTGCGGGGGGCTGGAAGGAGGAGGACTGTCAGTCTGTGAAGTGGAGCAGCAGGAGGCAGGCCAGGCTCTGCCGTGGAGGAGCAGGAGGCAGCACTGCCCACAGGTGCGTTGGTGGTATAGTGGTGAGCATAGCAGCCTGCCAAGCAGTTGTCGCGAGTTAGATTCCTGGCCAATGCAGACAGATGTCTCTTCAGCCTCGCTCCAGGGTGCCTTTTATCTTCTGCTGGCAGCCTCTTCTGATCAAAAAATGCCCAGGTTTCCCCTGGGGTTTCAAGCCAGTCCCCTCGCCTCCCTGAAGCCTTGAGACCAATGGAGGCCAGTGCTTTCTGCCTGCTGGGAGGGCTCCAGGCTTGACTGTTCACTGCGGTGCTGGTATGGGAGCCAAAAGAGAGGGTTTTTTTGCCTGGCACAGAACTGCACCTGCTGATGCTGCTGCTGGTTGCACCTGGCAAGAAAAGCATGTGGACATGGCAGCATACAGATGAAGACTGAGAATGCTTAGGTGGTGGTCAAGGGACAGACTACGCATCGTGAGGCCCACTATGCAATTTTGTAGTGTGGTGGGAAGAGGCCTATTTTTTATTTAATGGCTCAACGGCCTGTCTGTCTGATCTGATCACCCTGGAGACTCTGACCTACCCCGTTCTGGCTCCAGCATTGCAGAGACACCCTGAATTTTACTGGAACTGGGTTAACGAAGATCCTGGTAACCGAGAAGTACAATACCCTCATTTCTCTTGAAGCTTATGGCCTGTCAGTCAGGGGAAACACAAGGAACCTCTGGTAACTAGAATATCTACTTTAAACAGGACAAAGCTGCTCAAGTCTCAGATTCCTGGGTTGCTTAAAGAAGAAAGAAATGTATTTTCTGTGCTGACAGTCAAAAAACAACCTAGATGGTGGGGTTTTATGTGGGGTTTGTGTTAGCACAGTGTTTACAGACTCCCACTCTATCATCAGCAATGTTACAAGTTGGTGGCATTAGGAGGAGGGGAATCGTGATTGCGCATGCTCAGTTCCCTACTGAAATGCCCACCCTAACCCCATCTTGCAGTCATACTGCCTACGTCTACAAACTACAAGCAGTGCTTTCCTCCTTTCCAATCCATACCCATCCCCTGGAGTTTATTCCCACAACACCAATGAAAGAGAGAAGTGCCATGACTGTTTTTCACATGATTTTGTAAACAACTGAGAGGACTGAGAAGTCAATTCAAAAGGTCTGTATTAACTTTCACAATGAACAATTGCGCAGTTTGCCCCACAGGGCCGTAATCACCAAGTTACACTCTCAAGCTCAGTGACTCTGAGGCTTTTTGGTATAAGCTCAGGGAGCTCAATCTGCAATTGGTAAGCTCAGGACAGAACCCAGTGCTCTTCCTTGCAGAGCAGGTGGCTAATTGAGGGAGGAGGAGGACAAACCACCACGA
>NW_009218658.1:0-1065 GCF_000690835.1 Fulmarus glacialis
CCTTGGTGAAGCCATGCTGGCTGTCCTGATTCATCTCCCTGTCCTCCATGTGGCTGAGCATAGCTTCCAGGAGGATCTGTTCCATGGTCTTGTCAGGCACAGAGGACTGACGGGCCTGTAGTTCCCTGGGTCTTCCTTTTTTCCCTTTTTAAAAATGCAGATTATGTTTCCCCTTTTCCAGTCAGTGGGAACTTCACCGGACTGCCATGATGTCTCAAATACGATGGATAATGGCTTATCAACTTTATCCGCCAGTTCCCTCAGGACCTGTGGATGGATCTCATCGGGTGCCATGGACTTGTGCACCTTCAGGTTCCTTAGATGGTCTCGAACCTGATCTTCTCCTACAGTGGACGGCTCCTTATTCTCCCAGTCCCCACCTTTGCCTTCTGAGGCTTGGGTGGTGAGGTTCCAGCACTTGCCAAATCAATCACCCAGATTAACGAAGAATGAATTTTGATGAAAACCGAGCAAAGTGCAGCGATGATAGAACCGGACAAGCGCAGCAGTGATGGAACCAGAACTGGCTTCAGCATGCAACAATCCAACACCACACACCACTTCTCCTGCCCTGAAGACTGTTATGACAGATGAAGCCCGAAGTCATGGACTAAATGAACTCAATGAACATTTTATAGGGATGGCCCTGACTAAGGGAAATTTAGCTGGATGGCCCATAGACTAAAGGAGTGATATCTGTGTGTATATATCAAGATACAGGTAAGGTGGTGGTGATTAATTGGGATGTATTGGAAAGTGTGAGACCTGGGCATGACGTGGATGGTACAGAATAAAGGGTGGCTATTGTCCTAGTTTTGGCTGGGATAGAGTTAATTTTCTTTCTAGTAGCTAGTATAGTGCTCTGTTTTGGATTTAGGATGAGAATAATGTTGATAACACAGGGACGTTTTTGTTACTGCTGAGCAGTGCTTACACAGAGTCAAGGCCTTTTCTGCTTCTCACACCACCCCACCAGCGAGTAGGCTGGGGGTACACAAGAAGTTGGGAGGGGACACGGCTGGGACAGCTGACCCCAGCTGACCCAAGGGATATTCCATATGACGT